>NW_024741697.1:0-10305 GCF_018991925.1 Homarus americanus | reverse complement strand
ATAATATCAGTAACTGAGAAATGGTGTTAACTACACCCGTAATAAGGAAGATAAAATGTTCCTCGAGGTATCTCCTAGAGTCCTAGACTCACGGTCTCAGTGTGTGACCATTAATATACTCAGATAGCCTCAGTGTACTCCCAGTGCGTCCATGGGCAGGAAGAGAGTGAGCCAATCAGACCTTGTGCAGTTGAGAGAAACTTTAGCTTCCCGTTAGCAAGAGGGTTTCACTAGCTGACCGAGGACACGTGGTGTTGTGCACCGGAGTGGTAAGAACTGATCACCCACTGCTGATGCTGGTCCCGTGTCGTTTTAGTTGTCGGGAGCACTCGTTCACTCAAGAGATCCTTTGCTACCCTGCTAAACAGTGACAGGCCTACACTGATCGGTCCAATGGCGACAATCGCCACCCTCAATCATCAACGGCAGTCTCAAACGGCAGTCAATCTCTCGCAGTCAACTCCGGTCAACTCCAATCAACTCCAGTCAACTCCAATCAAGTGGGTTCTGACGGAAACCCTGAAATGAACTCACTGTTAGCTCTAGTTTACTTTATCACTGCCCTATCTAACCCTGTCTGAGATCGAATGAGACTTACTTGTTATACTGCAATAGCGCAGCACAGGTGACTAGGCCACGTGACTATTTCTGATGGACGCGCGGAACGTCTTGTCTGTGTGAATGCTCTCCGGGACTGGGAGAGAACCCGCCTCGTGTCCTCTCAAGGCGTTAGCTTGGTCCTACGTGATATATTTACCGCCTAACTAATAACTCCTTGGGACACCCGTAACATTATTCAGACTGCTAAACGATCTATAATAATTTCAAATTCAATAATAGTCCCTTAACTTCATGATTCGCATCATTATTAATTCGGTAAATCATATTTAATATCATATAGGCCTAGTTCCGCAATCTCTCGCTACGAGCAGGCAGCGCTCCCTCCCCTCAGATGACCTTGAACGCTCAGTATCACTCATGGCGGGGCATTTGAAATTACTCTGAAATTTCTGGATATCACAATCGACCCCCCTAAAAAAAAGACAGCACTGTCCTCATGTGCTGAGAAAACATGCATACGACCCCCCTAAAATTTTGTTCTAAGGACTGCACCTCACCCCTTTAGCATGCTAAATGCAGCATTTGTCTTCTCTTCTCTCCTTTTCTCTCCCTCTAACACTCGACCCCCCTAAAAAAAGACAGCACTGCCCTCATGTGCTGAGAGAACAACTTAGAACCCACCTTCAACTCTGTACTATTCCACTCGCAGCTAGCAACTCCATTTCTTCCTAGCCCAACTCAATCCAACCAGAACATCACGCTCCCCTTTTGCCTGGCCCTTAACTAGAGAACCAATGTCAAAATTAATACCAGCCCAAAACAAACATGCTCTCCTTTGGCCTGGCCCTTGAACTAAGAGGAACCAGTGTCAAAAAAAATACACAGTCGAAAACAAGCATGCTCTCCTTTTGCCTGGCCCTTGAGCTAAGAGGAACCAGTGTCAAAAAAAAATACTCAGTCCATCTCCAACATGCTCTCCTTTTGCCTGGCCCTTGAGCTAAGAGGAACCAGTGTCAAAACAATACTCAGTCCAAAACAAACATGCTCTCCTTTTGCCTGGCCCTTGAGCTAAGAGGAACCAGTGTCAAAAAAATACTCAGTCCACGTCTCCGAACCTCATGCCGGCAGACCAACCCTCTGACAATGTACCAGTCCATCTTAGTGAGGCCCTGGACATTACAACCGTACTCTCAATCCCGCTCATGACAGCAACTCAATCCCGCTCATGACAGCAACCACTACTCAACGCACATCTCTGACCTAACCATCTCTCCAATCCCCTCTGCCCTACTCACAACTCCTCCAACTCACCCCCTACAACCTGCCTTTTCTCATTACCATGCACCCTAAACTGTAATCGGTCGGCTTCGTCTTGTCTCTCAGCTGGAGGGCTCGATCAACCTCTCTGAACTACTTACATACCCCTATATTTCCCACTTGGACCTCACACTTCCTTGACTGCTGGACGTGTGCCTGACATTCACCCCTTGTTTCCTCCCCGAACCGTTGAATGTGTGCCTGAGACTCCCACTTGAACCTGTTTACCTGTGCTTGATAATCCCTCTTTAGGTCTCCGAACTCCTCTCTCAGCTGTACCAAGGTCCCGCGGCCGTCTCTCTTCCTCCTCATACACATCTCTACTGTCAAGCCTAACCAACTCAGTCCGGGCACAAGGATGAGCATCAGTGCGAGTTCAATCCCTACCATTACTAACCAACACATGATAGCGTTCATTATCCCAACCACAGTACTATCAGTCACGACATTAAAAACTACGCTCTGCTACCATTTGTAACCGGTCGGAATTTGCTGGACTTTAATTTCTCCCTTGACTTGGGGTTTATTAAAAATTAATAGATGGTAAAGGCAGTGGAAGCGCCCCTTTGAGAAAAATCCCGAACCAGCACAGGAACACTTAAATCTACTACACAAAATGAACTGTCCGTGACCCGTGGAAGGATAGCGTCTGTGACTGGGATGAATGAGACACACTGTAAAATTTAGACACTTATATTCCCTCCAATACTACAAACACAATCAAATAATGGTACACCACTATGCGCACCTCTTAACTTAAACTTTAAACACTACTCTGGGGAATAAAAGTTATACATGACATAGAAATTATTAGAAACACAGGCAACAATAAATTTGAAGTATTAAGAAATGTTGTTTGCACACATGAACAGGCCTTAAGGGCTTTCACAAAATAATATCAGTCACAGGAATGGTGTTAACTACACCCGTGATAAGGAAGATAAAATGTTCCTCTAGGTATCTCCTAGAGTCCTAGACTCACGGTCTCAGTGTGTGACCATTAATATACTCAGATAGCCTCAGTGTACTCCCAGTGCGTCCATGGGCAGGAAGAGAGTGAGCCAATCAGACCTTGTGCAGTTGAGAGAAACTTTAGCTTCCCGTTAGCAAGAGGGTTTCACTAGCTGCTCGGGACATGTGGGGTTGTGCACCGGAGTGGTAAGAACTGATCACCCACTGCTGATGCTGGTCCCGTGTCGTGTTAGTTGTCGGGAGCACTCGTTCACTCAAGAGATCCTTTGCTACCCCGCTAAACAGTGACAGGCCTACACTGATCAGTCCAATGGCGACAATCGCCACCCTCAATCATCAACGGCAGTCTCAAACGGCAGTCAATCTCTCGCAGTCAACTCCGGTCAACTCCAATCAACTCCAATCAACTCCAGTCAAGTGGGTTCTGACGGAAACCCTGAAATGAACTCACTGTTAGCTCTAGTTAACTTTACCACTGCCCTATCTAACCCTGTCTGAGATCGAATGAGACTTACTTGTTATACTGCAATAGCGCAGCACAGGTGACTAGGCCACGTGACTATTTCTGATGGACGCGCGGAACGTCTTGTCTGTGTGATGCTCTCCGGGACTGGGAGAGAACCCGCCTCGTGTCCTCTCAAGGCGTTAGCTTGGTCCTACGTGATATATTTACCGCCTAACTAATAACTCCTTGGGACACCCGTAACATTATTCAGACTGCAAAACGATCTATAATAATTTCAAATTCAATAATAGTCCCTTAACTTCATGAATCGCATCATTATTAATTCGGTAAATCACATTTAATATCATATAGGCCTAGTTCCGCAATCTCTCGCTACGAGCAGGCAGCGCTCCCTCCCCTCAGATGACCTTGAACGCTCAGTATCACTCATGGCGGGGCATTTGAAATTACTCTGAAATTTCTGGATATCACATATATATATATATATATATATATATATATATATATATATATATATATATATATATATATATATATATATATATATATATATATATATATATACATATATATATATATATAAGAACATAAGAAAATAAGGAGTCTGCAATAGGCCGGTTGGCCTGTGCATGGCAGCTCCTGTCGAGAGTTACTACCACTCTCTATCATCCATGAATCTATCTAGCCTCCTTTTGAAACTTCCAGAGTTCCTGCACTTACTACAAAGTTGCTAAGCTTGTTCCACTCGTCCACCACCCTATTTGTGAACCAGTTTCTTCCTATCTCCCTCCTAAACCTAAACTTATTCAATTTAAATCCGTTGCTCCGAGTCCTATCCTGCTCGGATATTATAAGAACTTTATCTATATCCCCTTTATTGATTCCATTCACCCACTTAAATACTTCTATCATATCTCCCCGCACTCTTCGTCTTTCTAGGGAATGCAAGTTAAGTTTCTTTAACCCATCCTGATATGGAAGGTTTCTAAGTCCCGGAATCATTTTTGTCATTCTTCGCTGCACCGACTCTAGTGAATTTATATCCATTCTATAATAGGGGCACCAGAACTGAACCGCATAATCGAGGTGCGGCCTAACTAGCGCAAGATATAGTTGCAATAAGACCTCTGCACTCTTGTTACACTTCTAGATATAAAACCCAATACTCTGTTTGCCTTATTTCGAACATTAACGCACTGTTTTCTAGGCCGTAGGTCCGGGCTTACAAGTACCCCTAGGTCTCTTTCACAAGTCGACTTTTCTAGGTTGATGTTGTTTTATATATATATATATATATATATATATATATATATATATATATATATATATATATATATATATATATATATATATATATATATATATATATATATACAGTATATCTAGGGTAACAGCCCTGACAACATAATTATATTGCCTTGGGAAATACCCGGACGTGAGTCATGGGATGCCAGGTGAAATGATTCTCCAATAGTTAATTCCATCACGTTTCTCCCTTTCGCTGGTAATTCTTTATATTTAATTAAATATTACTGTAGATGATCAAACATAGAAATTAATTTTATGTATTCAAGGACCAGGGTGTTCTACAATTAATAAAAGGAAATAAGTAAATTTCTCCAGCTGATATCGGTAATTCCTGGACGTCAGGTATATAAAGTGAACACCAAGGAATTGTATCATCACACCTTACTCCTGTCTCTTGCTGATATCGTAACTGAGGTAAGCTTACATTCGTTTTAAATAATACTGAAGTATACACAGAATGACGACTATTAAGTGCGTGGTGTAAGTTTGGTGTTTTCTCTCAAGTTTTATATATACAGTATATATTTCATGTAGATCCACAATGAAAACGTGGATAAGATAAATCTTGATAAAATCACACGGGAAAAGGGAAACACCGGAGCACCTTAGCTTTCGTCTTCATTCAAGACATCTTCAGAGGCAACTGGATTACATGGACAGAGAGAGGCTTAAATATACAGGGTGACCTTATTAAACATGAGGTCAGGCCATAATGATGTCATCCACTAGTCCCCACACCAACACCAACACACACTTAGAGAAGCTTAAGAGAAAGGGGGCGACGAAACTAGTCAGGTCAGGTCAGGTCAAAAATAAGGGACCCACTAAATAACTATCCTACATCTAGCTCCTAGGTTTTTAAAGCATTTTTAACCTTGGGCCACTGACAAATAAATTTATGTAACATAATATCAGTTTTGAACTGACCATCAATAAGGTTAATTGATTTTAATTCCTTAATCAAACTAGCTTCAATCAGAAGTCTTTCTGTGACACAAGATGGTTTGAACACTTCTAAGCTTTTTCCCCAAGCAATGTGATGATTATTATTCCTAACATGAACGAACAAGGCACTGCTAAGGTGCTCCGTTGTTTCCTTTTTTCCCCCGTGTGATTTTATCAATATATATATATATATATATATATATATATATATATATATATATATATATATATATATATATATATATATATATATATATATATATATATATATATATATATAATCATGTATTAGATGGAAATAAAATACTGCAATTCAAATCTCAAATTGTACTGACGCACCTTCCTTGTGCAACACCTTTATGAAGTCGGGTATTCTGAATCATAGTTAAGATGATGTATATACAGTACATGTGCGGGAGTGGGGCGGGGGGTATGAAGCAATGTCCACAAGTGGTAAATAAAATAATATGTCATGCCAAATATGAAACATCGAGAAAAGCGAGAGATAGAGAAATTGAAATATATACCAACATACTTCAATATGCAATTTCTATCCTTATACTTTCCTCGCCAGCTCTACTATCTTCCTCACTAGAATCCCAAACTGGGGTTCTCTCGACCTTAATACAACAAGAAAAGTCCACCACTAGACGTTCTTTATGTACAGTTCATTCATAAGGTTCATTATACAGGTCAGACCCAATGTACATTGTGTTCTGTGAGTAAAAGTTTCCTCTCAACAGGCTGGTGAACCATGAATACCAAGAGCATTGTATTCCTGCTGGTGCTGGTGATCGTGGCCATCACCGTTGTCAATGGTGAGTCACCTTAATTATATTTTATCTCAGTCCAGTGTTTGCTGAGTTGCCCAGGTTCTTGGCGAGCCACTCCTGCGCTTGATGCGTCATTTCATTGTTGATGAGTCATTCTAGACGTCTAGAATATGGTGACACATCCTGATGCTTGAAGATAGGCAAAAAATATGATGAGATCGCCTTGTCAGTTTTAAGTAAACCTTTCTTACAAGGAAATTTACGAAATTTTATTCAATCACCTCTTTTTTAAATTTAAAGTAATCTCTTTCATACATTGAAAAATAATGCATTGAACACCTCTTCCGATGCTTCGATATTGCATTAAGAATGACATAGTGTTGTTACGAGTTTCTTTTTAATAATGGTTTCAGAAAATGCAAAGCTTTGAATACATCCTTACACACACATATATATATATATATATATATATATGTATATATATATATATATTTCATTAGCCCAATAAAGCACGCGGACTTCTACATACAATCAACACCTCAACCCGCCAGGATTCGAACCCACGGTTAACGAGTTTCCATGACCACCAGGATAGCAGTGCTGGTTTGCAGGTTTTACCAAATCCGGCTTCGATACACGAGGATCCATATATATTTCATTAGCCCAATAAAGCACGGCGCCTTAAGCTCGTTGAACAGGCTTTGTGTGAAATATAACAAAGTCTAGGACTGCTTTTGTATCCTGGTGGTCCAGCGGTTAGCATTCCCCAGTCACAGTCATGGGCTCGTTGGCCGTGGGTTCGAATCCTGGCGAGTTGAGGTGTTGATTGTATGTAGAAGTCCGCATGCTTTATTGGGCTAATGAAATATATATGGATCCTCGTGTTTCGAAGGCGGATTTGGTAAAACGTTACTCTGACCACCTACGTGATACGGGTAGTCCCCATTAGAGGTTCACGGCGCCTTAAGCTCGTTGAACAGGCTTTGTGTGAAATAAAACTAAGTCTAGGACTGTTTTTGTATCCTGGTGGTCCAGTGGTTAGCGTTCCCTGGTCACAGTCATGGGCTCGTGGGCCGCGGGTTCGAATCCTGGCGGGTTGAGGTGTTGATTGTATATATATATATATATACATATATATATATATTTATATATATATATATGTATATATATTTAATATACATATGAAGTCCTTTTCATTTATTTTTCATGGTCTTTTTCAAATTTCTCTATCTGTTTTTACTTAAATCCAGTATGTTGAGTTTTAACAAATAACAACAACTAAAAAACTTAATATTCAATTAAATTCTCAGCTTTAAGTAAAGGTAATGTGAACAACTCATAATAATACTGCGGGTGACGATAGGATGGGCTAAACTAGTCATATAACCTTAATACCGTGTATCAGTGTTACATGAACACCTGAGTGCCGTGTACAAGTGTTACATGAACAACTTAATACTGTGTACCAGTGTTATATGAACGCCTTTGTACCGTGTACCAGTCTTACATGAACACAAAGTACCGTGTACCAGTGTTCATGAACACCTTCGCACGAAATAGCAACAAGGAGATCTCTAAGTGTGGCATCTTTTTTCCCTCGCCTATATTCTTCCATGACAAAAGTGAAATATCTGGGTTAGTGGATTTCACAATCTGCTTCTAACGCCCTCCTTTCGTCTCCAACAGGAAGCATCAAGTATCCCTGCCCACAAGTCAACGGGTTTTGTGTAAGTTTTTGTAGTTACGGACAAGAAATATCTACCGGCATCTGCTACGGCAATAATATATGTTGCAGGGTAAAACAGCCTTACCACTAGTCCACAACAGTGGCCAGACCTGACGGACGCCACCATGACCTATAAGAAGACACCCTCAACTGTGTTTGGTGATCATCGACGAAACTTCTGTTTTCACATGCGATTCGAGAACTTGCTTTACCTATGATTTTTTTTAAGCATTTGAATTCTGCAACAACCTTTATTTTCTTGTTCTTGCACATTTTAAGAAATGATGGAGAATATTAGTAAAATTTAATTTAACTTGAGACTTGCGTCATTAGCATGCGCATCTGCTTATTTTTGACGTGTATTGCCTTGTTAATTCCCTCATCTATAAATGATAACATTTATCTTTGTTTTGAGATCTTGATAATAAAATTGTTATGCTAAAACTGAAATAAATGCCTCTTATACCAACACTTATTCCCTCATTGGACTAGTAAGAGACCCGTTTTGTAAAGTTAGTACTGTATGTTTACTGTCACCTGAACACAGTGTAAGGAGTCGGAGAAACGGTTTTACTCCACTGCTGTAACAACATAAGTAACTTTTGGAGCAGGAAAAAGGAAAGTGACCGAATGAGAACAGAAGAGAAGGGAGAGAAGATAGCATGTACTGTACCCAAAACTTATATAAGCATCTACCCAACTTTTCCTTGTAAACCATTGTCTGCCTAAATGGTTTCACACATACCTTTAACTGAAATAGTGTGAAAAGTTCTCCAGGCATTTTTTCAGTGAAAATTTATTAATTTATGTATAGAATTGATGTAAGAAATGTGTTATAAATACTAATGATAAGATTAAGTAATAAATTACGTATAAAACTCATAATTAATAAGCTATTTAAAGAAAAATTCGCTTTAACAAAATTCTTCTAAGAAGATACAAAAGTCAAACGAGTGTTATACAGGAGAATAACAACAAAGAAATTGTTAATGATAAGAACGACTCAACAAAAGTTCTTCATTGGATTACAAAGTGAATTACTGAGTACAAAATTAGTAAGAACAAAAAATAAGCTTATTTAATAAATTTGTTCAAAGATCACAGTTCTCACAGGAGCAAGAAAATAATGCAATCACAGTGAATGCATTTGACCAACTATTTTCATCACCCATACTGCTACCTCTTGATCTGCCCATTGACAAAGCAGTCTATAGAGGTGTGAACTGCCGGAGACATTCAAAAAAAATTTTCATCCAGGTGTAACAGCATCTTTGCTTTATATAAATACACCCCAATGAATAACATCATGTTATTCATCAAATTATTCACCAAGTGATTTACCATGTTGTGTATGACTAGATCACTGAAGTTGCATCTATCACGGGGGTCGAGCTGATTCAGTAAACACCGCTCGCTTCCTACCACTCTCTCACGCCCAGTGGGGAGCAGTTCACTCCATACCGCTATACAAGGAAGTTTACACTTAGCAGAAGTATTATCTCAAAGTAATTTACGTAACACTTCCCTGGAAAGAATTCACAATATATTATCTCAGATTATATCTGTGGATATACGGTACTTTCTTTCAGTTTAAAAATAGAAAATGCCAAGAAGTGTTTACATCAAGCCCTGCCACTTCAGAGTTCCAGAACTTAATTAAAACAATTAATGTGATACCAAAACAGCTCTCACACTTGGTGTCAAACAGTGAGACGAATTCTATACACTTGTACAGCACTCAAAAAAAAAAAGAAAATATTGATGACACAAGTGACATTCTAAGTGAATCATCATCAAACAAAGTATTTTAGTGGGAAATAGGTGGACAGTGGTTATAAACACCTGCAAAACGTCTACACAGAAATCCAGTGGTAACAAAGATAATATAAAGACTTGCTGACATAGCAGTCAACCCGCCAGCATCAGCTCACAGATCATGGTGACCCAAATGGAGCCGACACCAGACGAGCCTACCCGAGTGTTGTCTTAGTGTCCCAGCTAGCTAATAGCCAGCCAGCCAACCAGCAGCCAGCACTACAACACACGAGTACTAGGAAAGTTGTCATCGTGGTTCCAACAAGCAGACAAGCTGGCAGCCTCTTGATTAAACAATCAAGCCTCTCCAGTGTACAAGAAAGGTCAGCCCCAGGTTGATCGCCGCAAGAAAGGTCAGCCCCAGGTTGATTGCCATAAGAAAGGTCAGCCCCAGGTTGATCGCCGCAAGAAAGGTCAGCCCC
>NW_024741696.1:0-1935 GCF_018991925.1 Homarus americanus | reverse complement strand
CTGTGACATGACCCAGACGGCCTTCCACTGGCCTCCTATGGTACTGTCAAGATAAACGACCTGTGACATGGCCAGACAGCGTCCACCTGACCTGTGATACTAGAGTCAAGATAACATGACCTGTGACATGACCCAGACGTGTCCACCTGACCTCTGTGATACTAGAGTCAAGATAACATGACCTGTGACATGACCCAGACGTGTCCACCTGACCTCCTGTGAGCCAGAGTCAAGTGGCATGACCTGTGACATGGCCCAGACGTGTCCACCTGACCTCTGTGAATACCAAGTCAGATAGCACTGAGCCTGTGACACTTGGCCAGACGTGTCCACCCGGCCTCTGTGTTGAAGTCTAAGATAACACCGACCTGTGACATGACCCAGATGTCCACCTGACCTATGATACACAGTCAGAATGTATGACCTGTGACACTTGGCTGGGCCACCTGACATACTGTGATACTAGAGTCAAGATAACATGACCCTGTGACACTTGGCCCAGACGTGTCCACCTGACCTCTGTGATACTAGAGTCAAGATAGCATGAGCCTGCTGACATGACCCAGACGTATCCCACACGGCCTCTGTGAATACCGGGGTGAATAAACACTGACCTGTGACATGACCCAAGACGCCACCTGAGCCTCTGCAAATCCCCAGAGTCAAGATGCCTGATCTGTGACATGAGCCCAGACGTGTCCTACAACTCTGTGATACTAGAGTCAAGAATATGATATAACCCAGACATGGCCAGACGTGTCACTGACCCACTCAATGATACTAGAGTCGGAATGGCATGAAGCCTGTGACATGACCAGGCAGTGTCCACCTGACCTCTGTGATATGAGTCAAGATAAGCACTTGATACCTGACACTTGACCCAGACGTGTCCACCTGACCTCTGTGATGCTAGAGTCAAGATAACATGACCTGTGACGCCCGGCCCAGACGTGTCCACCCTGACCTCTGTGATACCCGGTGTTAAAGATAACACTGACCTGTGACACTTGACCCAGACGTGTCCACCTGACCTCATGACTGCTGAAGTCAAAGATACTTGCTGACCTGTGACACTTATTTGGGACGTCACCCTGACACTCATAGTACTAGAGTCAGATAACATGACCTGTGACATGGCCAGGGCATGTCCACTGTTCTCTGTGATACCAGAGTCAAAGATAACATGACCTGTGACGCGGCCCAGACGTGTCACCTGACTCTATGATACTGGTCAAAGATAACATGACTGTGACTTGTTTGAACGTGTCACCTGACTCTGGAATGCAAGTCAGAATGACATGACCTGTGACATGACCCCAGACGTCACCTGACCTCTGTGATACAACATGACCTGTGACATGACCCAGACGTGTCCACCTGACCTCCTATGATACTAAGTCAAGATGACATGACTGTGACATGAGCCCAGACGTGACCACCAGCCTCTGTGATACCAGAGTCAAGATAACATGACCTGTGACATGACCCAGACGTGTCCACCTGACCTCTGTGATACTAGAGTCAAGATAACATGACCCCTGTGACATGACCCAGACGTGTCCACCTGACCTCTGTGATACAGAGTCAAGATAACATGACCTGTGACATGACCCAGACGTGTACCTGACCTCTGTGTACAAGTCAAGATAACATGACCTGGCATGCCCAGACATGTCCACCTGACCTCTGTGATACTAGAGTCAAGATAACATGACCTGTGACATGACCCAGACGTGTCCACCTGACCTCTGTGATACCAGAGCCAAGATAAATGACCGGCAGGCCCAGACGTGTCCACCTGACCTCTGTGATACAGAGTCAAGATTGACCTGTGACATGACCAACGTGCCACCTGACCTCTGTGATACCAAGTCAAGATAACTGTGTGGTTATGATCTAGAGTCAGATAACATGTGCAGACTGTTGTTTGTACTA
>NW_024741695.1:0-6305 GCF_018991925.1 Homarus americanus | reverse complement strand
AAACTAATGATACCAAGCTAAATTAATCTAATCTTAACATCATCTAACTTAATTTAGGTAAAGTTTGGTTACGTTGAGATAGCTAAAAACGGCTTCAGTGGAATCAAGTCAGCTTGATCGTATAATACACATTATGTATACTTGAATATACATGACATGAAATGACATGACATGACATTACATACGAATTACCAAAAAGTTATCTTTATTTTACAAAGGTGTCCTCAGCTACACATCCACAGTCAGCACTACACAGTCAGCTAAACTAGGAAGCTAATCGACAGCTAACAAGAGACACTTAACACTCGACACTCGACAGCATTAACGATAAGACATCAGCTTTTAACAGTGAACACGTTGTAATGTGATGATATAATGTGAAAAGGAGAGAGAGAGAGAGAGAGAGAGAGAGAGAGAGAGAAGACATGAATAGACAGCAGAGAGATACAGAAAAAAATAGATAAAATAAGACAGATAGAAAGACACAGACAGACATATACCACATCACAGTCACCACCCACACCCCCTCCCCTCCCCCACCCCACACCCCCACCAACACCCCCTCCCCTCCCAACACCCCCTCCCCTCCTCTCTCTCTCAATTATTCCACACGTCTCACTCTTAACACTTTACCTCTTCCTTCCCCTCCAACCGTACTTTTCCTTTCACGTCTTTCCTGCTCTCTGCATCCCACACACACACACACACATCAACAAGGAACACAACTTTTTATGACAGTTACCCCTTCCAAAAAAAATATATTGTTTTCTTTCTCTAATAGGAGGGCCAACAGGGGAGGAATGGTAGGACAATGGGAGGGAAGGGGTGGGGTAAAGGAAGGGAGGGGTATGAGAGAGAGAGAGGAAGGGAAGGGAAGGGAAGGGAGTTGGTGCCGTCAGGTTATTCCATCTTTTCAACATTGAATTTTTAAAAAATTTTTCCTAACTATTGAAGAGATTTATCGAACAAAGCAATTCAACTCAGTCTGCACCGGAATCAATGATCATTTGCATCTCTTGGCCATCAGACTCCTTCCTTCCACGATAAGTCTTTTTCTTTAGCGATTTTGTTCACTTTTTTGCAAAATGTACAAAAGGCAAAAAGAAAATTAGTTGGAGAGGAAGAAATAATTTAGAGTTTGGCTGGTGGCGAGATAGTTCCCCAGACAGACAGACAGACCCTCCCACCCTCCCACCCACCCTCTCACCTGGCCACCCACCCACCCACCCACCAACCTACCTACCCTCCCACCCACCTACCCTCCCACCCACCTACCCTCCCACCCACCTACCAAGCCCTCCCACCCACCTACCTACCCTCCCACCCACCTACCCTCCCTCCCACCCACTGAAACCCTCCCTCCCACCCAGCACCTAACCCTCCCAACTCCACCCACCTACCCTCCCACCCACCCACTTCCACCTTCACCTGGCCACCCACCCACCAACCTCCCCACCTGCCACCCACCCACCTACCACCTCCCTCCCCACCCACTCTTCCTCCCCACCCACCTACTCTACTCTCCTCCACCCACTCACTACCCTCCCACCCACCACCACCTCCTCCCACCCACCTACCAACCTTCTAACCCACACCCAACCACCCCCAACCACCCACCCACCCCCAACCACCCACCCACCCACCCACCCACCCTCCCACCCACCCACCCACCCACCCTCCCACCCACCCACCCACCACCCTCCCCACCCACCCACCCCACCCCTCCCCACCCACCACCCACCCCACCCACACCCACCACCCACCCACCCACCCGCACCCACCCCACATGCAACCTCCACCCACACCCACCCACCTGCACTCACCCTCCCCACCCACCCACCCACTTCTACCTCCCACCCACTTACGTACCTCACCTGGCCACCCACCCACCTACTTTCCACCCACCCACCCACCTACCTACCCTCCCACCCACTTACGTACCTTCTCACCTGGCCACCCACCCACCTACCTACCCTCCCACCCACTTACGTACCCTGTCACCTGCCTCCCCCACCCACCTACCTTCTCACGGGTACAAATTCGGCTACGCGATACAAATTCAGAATTTTTGCATTTTGTAAACGTGTTCTAATAAACGGTGTTCAATCCAGACCGCCAAACGCGCCACATTTCGCGTGTTTTCCGAATTCATAGCAATTTTAACACAGCCGTGTGCTATCTATAGGTCTATAAATTCCCGATCGTTTGCGGCACCACTCTCCCCGATGATTCTATCCAAATATAGACATCGCACACGAGGTCTGTTCTGATTCTTTTCATCTTCAATCAACCCGGGAATTGGCTGTTATAACTCTATGCTGTCAATGCCCCTGTGACCTCTTGTGGGCGTCTTTCTGTGATCATCAACTTGATGATGGTAGATGGTGCCAGTTGACTATGTGGTGTTGAGATTCTGGTGGAGACGAAGTGCGTGGCGAAGACTGTTGTAATATTATTCATAAGGGAGACTTAAATAAATAAAGAAAATAAAGAAAGAAAGAAAATAAAGAAATAAAAATGCGGTATTTGTATAATCGTGTGTGTGTGTGTGTTAGAATAGTTGGTAGTTTTATCAGTCGTAGTTTGTATCAAATGTTGAGTGTCGTTGTAGTGGCTTAACACAGTATTGTCCCGTGATGGTCGGGCCTCGTGTGGTCGTTACCAGCCTCTACTCAACACTAAAACCTTTATTGTTTCTTTTTTATTCATATTCACCACAAGTGTGAGTTGTTGTTATTGTTTTTTCAGGTAAAAATTGACAAAAACTTTAATATTCAGACCAATAACATCATTTCAAACTTGCACTACGTTTATTTATTTTTATTTCGGTTCCAAAATATCCGACAACTGCTCAACCACATCACAAAATCATTTCGAGTTCTTTGTAGCGCTCGAGTTTTATCGCATATCAGAATGACAGATAACCGCTATAATCATAACATAAATTGTACTAACACTCCCATAGTGCTTGATTTGTGTCTCAGTTGAAAATGGCCGACAATAAGTATAATCACACACAAAAAGTCTACTGATGGAGAGTTCGTTTTTATCTCTTTTCAAAATGACCGCCACCTGAAATACAAAACACACACTTACATAATCCTTCGTATATTACCTTCACCAAATTTTTGCTTTCCTGATTAAGTGAAATCCCATAGAGGAGTTTACACTGCACTGATAAAGGTACACACGGAAATTTTACGGTAATTCCACTCCTTCCCTCTCCCCCTTTCTTTTTCATTCTCTTTCTCTCTTTTTTTTCACAACCTCCTTCCTTCCTTCCTTCCTTCCTTCCTTCCCTCCCTTTCTAGTCTCTCCGTCCCCTCCCTTCCTTTCTCTCCCTTCCCTTCCTTTCTCTCCCTCCCTGGAGTTGTGTGACCACCCCCCGCGGAAAAGTGGCAAGGCCGAGTTTAGTTCGCGTCTGGCCAAAGTTTTGAGGGACGTTATAGGGCGTGGATGGGCGGTCTGTTGTGTTGTGTTTTGTCGTATATTTTGGCGATTATTTTTTTCCTATCTCTTTTATATTTCTCTCTTAATCTGTATATTCTTTATTTTCTTTTTTCTTTTGTCATTCATTGTTTTATTCGTTTATTTTTCTCGCATCGGGTTTTTCCTTTCTTTCATCCATTTTTTTCTTTTCTTTTCTCGTTTTTTTCTTAATTTTTCTTTTTACTTTCTCGTTCGTTTTTTAATTTTTGTTCTTTTCCTTTTGTATTCTCCCTCTCGTCCTCTGTCCATTATTTTCTTTTATATTTCGTTCCTTTTCATATTTTCTTTCGTTTTTCCTGTTCCCTTTCTCATTCGTTCTTTATTCATTATTCATTTTCATTTCTTTCTGCATTCCTCCATCTTTCCTTCTTGTGTTTTCTCATTATCGATTTTTTTTTCTTTTTCTTTCTTTTCAAAAGTTTTTCTCATTGGTGAAAGTCTATCCAGAAGATCCACTTATCGCCTATTTGTTGACTGGTTAACTGGACCCCAGTCGTAATAGTCCAAAATTAATGTCCTAAATCCCACAGGTCCTTAGTATTACAGGAGCCCCAACTCGAATGGGTCCCAGTATAAATGGGTCCCATCTCTAATGGGGCCCAGTATAAATGAGCCCCATCTCTAATAGGTCCCAGTATTAGTGAGCCCCAACTCGAATGGGGCCCAGACAATGAGCCCCATCTCACGGGTCCCAGCACAGGAGCCCCAACTCCACGGGTCCCAGCAATGAGCCCCATCTCTAATAGGTTCCAGTATAAATGAGCCCCATCTCTAATGGGGCCCAGTATAAATGAGCCCCATCTCTAATGGGGCCCAGTATAAATGGGTCCCATCTCTAATGGGGCCCAGTATTAGTGAACCCCAACTCGAATGGGTCCCAGTATAAATGGGTCCCATCTCTAATGGGGCCCAGTATAAATGAGCCCCATCTCTAATAGGTCCCAGTATTAGTGAGCCCCAACTCGAATGGGGCCCAGTATAAATGGGTCTCATCTCTAATGGGGCCCAGTATAAATGAGCCCCATCTCTAATGGGGCCCAGTATAAATGAGCCCCATCTCTAATGGGGCCCAGTATAAATGAGCCCCATCTCTAATGGGGCCCAGTATAAATGAGTCCCATCTCTAATGGGGCCCAGTATTAGTGAGCCCCAACTCGAATGGGTCCCAGTATAAATGGGTCTCATCTCTAATGGGTCCCAGTATAAATGGGTATCATCTCTAATGGGGCCCAGTATAAATGAGCCCCATCTCTAATGGGTTCCAGTATTAGTGAGCCCCAACTCTAATGGGTCCCAGAATAAATGGGTCCCATCTCTAATGGGTCCCAGTATTAATGAGCCCCATCTCTAATGGGTCCCAGTATTAATGGGCCCCAACTCTAATGGGTCCCAGTATTAATGGGCCCCAACTCTAATGGGTCTTAGTTCTGATGGATTTCATTTCTAAATGGACCCTAGCCAAATTGGCCCCAACTAAGCCTTAACCTAACTTAACCTCTGGTATCGATCCTCAGGTTAGGTTAGATTAGGTTAGGGACTTTTTGGTCTGGAACCCATTAGAAGTGGTATTTACTAGGACTGATGCCTCTTAGAACTGGAACGCTATTGTGATTGGGTCCCATTACGTACAAGTGAGGCCAGGGCCGGATTAAGGCCAATTGATGCCCAAAGCACAGCCCAACAATGGTGCCCCCTCGGCCCTCCCATTGCTTAACTGACAAGATATTAAGACCATGATTAAGACTCAATGAATACTGATGTTGAAATATAAGATAAAAAATTCAGGTTTCTTCCAGGCCACCCCACAAGCCAGATCCTACAATTTTCTCATCACTGATGTTAGACTAGAACCAGAACAAATACAGTTAAAGACAATTAAGAAATAAAAACAAGGAGTTGAAGTTTTTCAACATTTGATAATTATAAAAATCACTGAAATTAGACAGTTTTTATTTAACCTTATTTATTATAACAACTAGGCCTAGAGTTACTGCTCTTAATTTAGTAACACAATATATTAATATAGTTAAAATATCTACCTCTTTATTTTGTAAATATAAAGTAATTTAATTAATGAGAAATTCAGAAACTCACCTGTTACTTCACACAATCCACCTCATACCACACGTTAAAATAGACACATTTCCTTGATACTGCAAGAGCCTGAGTGAGGGCTGAGAAGCGAGGGAACGAACTTAGACAATTTCAGACGTTCAGGAACGTTCTTGAACGTGTATAAAATAAAGCCATTTCCATTGGGCAACGTGTCCTTAAAAAAAAAAAGGAGCACAGTTTTCTTGGTTTAAAACCCTTACAAAACATAGTTAACGAACAAAATGGGATAAATATTTTTCACCAATTTTATACGGCGGTTTTACACTAGCCTATTAGGTTTTATCGCAAATATGATCTGGTCACTAGAAGGCATAATACCTTCAAAGGAAAAACCTGTGGTGCCCCCTTCTTTTGGTGCCCTAAGCACGTGCTTATTTTGCTTAATGGTTAATCCAGCCCTGAGTGAGGCCCAGGATTAGTGAGGCCTCTTATAACTGGGGGTCCATTATAACTGGGGCCCGTTATAAATGAGGCCCATTAGAACAGAGACCTATCATTATAACTGGGGGTTATTACAACTGGGGGATCACTATAACTGAGATTCATTATCACTGATACCCATTAGAACTAAGACCTAGTAGAACTGGAACTCATTAGACTTGCAGACTCCTCGTGTAAACAAAGTGAAAAACACTGACTGAGGGCAGGGTGATGGGGGGGGGGTGAGGACGTGTTGGACCCGGTAACACCTCCCCGGGCGT
>NW_024741694.1:97500-108260 GCF_018991925.1 Homarus americanus | reverse complement strand
CTGATGTGCTTCGTTTCAGTTACGTATTGCTTTTGTTATTTGATATGCATTGATGCACTTGTTGTTGTTGTTGTCGTTATGGGTGATACACTTGTTGTTGTTTGTCGTTATGGGTGATACTTGTTGTTGTTATTGTTGTTATTGTTGTCGTTATGGGTAATACACTTGTTGTTGTTGTCGTTATGGGTAATACACTTGTTGTTGTTTTTGTCGTTATGGTGATACACTTGTTTTTGTTGTTGTTATTGTTGTCGTTATAGGTGATACACTTGTTGTTGTTGTTGTTGTTGTTGTTGTCGTTATGGTGATACACTTGTTGTTGTTGTTGTCGTTATGATGCACTTGTTTGTTGTTGTTGTCGTTATGGTTGATGCACTTATTGTTGTTGTTGTCGTTATGGGTGATACACTTGTTGTTGTTGTTGTCGTTATGGTGATACTTGTTGTTGTTGTTATTGTGTTGTTGTTGTTGTTGTCGTTATAGGTAATACACTTGTTATTATTGTTGTTATTTATTGTTGTCATTATGGGTGAATACATATTGTTGTTGTTGTTGTCGTTATAGGTGATACTTGTTGTTATTGTTATTGTTGTTATGTGATACACTATTATTGTTTGTCATTATGATATATTTACTATATTGTTATTGTTATTATTGTCATTATAGGTAATACACTTATTTGTTATTGTTGTCGTTATGTTAATACATATTGTTGTTGTCGTTATAGGTGATACACTTATTATTTATTGTCGTTATGGTATACATCTTATTTATTGTTGTTATTGTTATTTATTTATTTATTTGTTGTTATTGTTATTGTTGTTGTCGTTATAGTGATACTTCATTGTTGTTGTTGTTGTTGTCGTTATGTGATACACTTATTTATTTATTTATTTATTGTTGTTATTTATTCGTTATAGGTAATACTTATTTATTTATTGTTGTTATTTATTGTTATTGTTATTTTCGTTATAGGTGATACACTTATTTATTTGTTATTGTCGTTATAATTGTTCTTGTTGTTATTGTCGTTATAGGTAATACACTTATTTATTATTGTTGTCGTTATAGGTGATACACTTGTTGTTATTGTTGTTATTCATGTTATAGGTGATACACTTGTTGTTGATTGTGTTATTGTTATAGGTAATGCACTTATTGTTGTTATTGTCGTTATAGGTGATACACTTGTTGTTATTATTGTTTTTGTTGTTGTCGTTATGGGTGATACACTTGTTGTTATTTGTCGTTATAGGTGATACACTTGTTATTTTATTGTTGTCGTTATGGGTGATACACTTGTTGTTATTATTTGTCGTTATAGGTATTACTTATTTATTGTTATTTGTTGTTGTTGTTGTCGTTATGGTGATACACTTTATTGTTGTTGTCATTATAGGTAATACACTTATTGTTATTTATTGTTATATTATAGGTATTCATTGTTGTTATTGTATTATTGTCATTATGGTAAATACACTATTGTTGTTATTGTCGTTATGGGTAATACACTTGTTATTTATTTGTTGTTGTTATGGGTGATACTTATTTATTGTTGTTGTCGTTATAGGTGATACACTTATTTATTTATTTATTGTTGTTGTTGTTGTTGTCGTTATGGGTGTGATACACTTGTTGTTGTTGTCGTTATGGGTGATACACTTGTTGTTTGTTGTTGTCGTTATGGGTGATACACTTGTTGTTGTTATTTGTCGTTATAGGTGATACACTTATTGTTGTTATTATGTAATACACTTGTTGTTGTATCGTTATGGTGATACACTTGTTATTGTTGTTGTCGTTATAGGTAATACACTTATTTATTTGTTGTTGTATTTATTGTCATTATAGGTAATACACTTATTTGTTGTTGTTGTTGTTGTTATTGTTGTTGTTGTCGTTATGGTTAATACACTTATTTTTTATTTATTGTTGTTATTTGTCGTTATAGGTGATACACTTGTTGTTATTGTTGTTGTCGTTATGGGTGATACTTGTTGTTGTTGTTGTTGTCGTTATAGGTGATACACTTATTTGTTGTTGTTGTTGTCGTTATGGGTGATACACTTGTTGTTGTTGTTGTTGTTGTGTTGTCGTTATGGGTGATACACTTTTGTTGTTGTTGTTGTGTTATGGGTGATCACTTTGTTATTGTTGTTGTTGTTGTCGTTATGGGTGATACACTTGTTGTTGTTGTTGTCGTTATGGGTGATACTTTATTTGTTGTTGTTGTCGTTATGGGTAATACACTTGTTGTTGTTGTTGTCGTTATGGGTGATACACTTATTTATTTGTTGTTGTCGTTATAGGTGATACACTTATTTGTTGTTGTTGTTGTTGTCGTTATAGGTGATACACTTGTTGTTGTTGTTGTTATGGGTGATACACTTGTTGTTGTTGTTGTCGTTATGGTGATACACTTGTTATTTGTTGTTGTTGTTGTCGTTATGGGTGATACACTTGTTGTTGTTGTCGTTATGGGTATACATTTGTTATTGTTGTTGTTGTCGTTATAGGTGATACACTTGTTGTTGTTGTTGTCGTTATGGGTGATACACTTGTTGTTGTTGTTGTTGTTTGTCGTTATAGGTGATACACTTGTTGTTGTTGTTGTCGTTATGGGTGATACACTTGTTGTTGTTGTTTGTCGTTATGGGTGATACACTTGTTGTTGTTGTTGTCGTTATGGGTGATACACTTGTTGTTGTTGTCGTTATGGGTGATACACTTGTTGTTGTTGTTGTTGTTGTCGTTATGGGTGATACACTTGTTGTTGTTGTTGTCGTTATGGGTGATACACTTGTTGTTGTTGTTGTCGTTATGGGTACACTTGTTGTTGTTGTTATGTTATGGGTGATACACTTGTTGTTGTTGTTGTCGTTATGGGTGATACACTTATTTGTTGTTGTTGTCGTTATGGGTGATACACTTGTTGTTGTTGTTGTCGTTGGGTGATACACTTATTTGTTGTTGTTGTTGTCGTTATGGGTATTTTTGTTGTTGTTGTTGTGTTATAATGTTATTGTTGTCGTTATAGGTGATATCACTTATTTTTGTTGTTGTCGTTATGGGTGATACACTTGTTGTTGTTGTTGTCGTTATGGGTGATACACTTGTTGTTGTTGTTGTCGTTATAGATGTACACTTGTTGTTGTTGTTGTCGTTATGGGTGATACACTTGTTGTTGTTGTCGTTATGGGTGATACACTTGTTGTTGTTGTTGTCGTTATGGGTGATACACTTGTTGTTGTTGTTGTCGTTATGGGTGATACACTTGTTGTTGTTGTCGTTATAGGTGATACACTTGTTGTTGTTGTTGTCGTTATGGGTGATACACTTGTTGTTGTTGTCGTTATGGGTATTACACTTATTTGTTGATTTACACTTGTTGTTGTTGTTGTTGTTGTCGTTATAGGTGATACACTTGTTGTTGTTGTTGTCGTTATGGGTGATACACTTGTTTGTTGTTGTTGTCGTTATGGGTGATACACTTATTGTTGTTGTTGTCGTTTGGGTGATACACTTATTTGTTGTTGTTGTTGTCGTTATGGGTGATACACTTGTTGTTGTTGTTGTTGTTATGATACACTTGTTGTTGTCGTTATGATACACTTGTTGTTGTTATCGTTATGGGTGATACACTTGTTGTTGTTGTTGTTGTTGTTATTTGTTGTTATTGTCGTTATGGTGATACTTGTTGTTGTTGTTGTCGTTATGGTGATACACTTATTGTTGTTGTTATTTGTGTCGTTATGGGTAATCACTTGTTTGTTGTTGTTGTCGTTATGGTGATACTTTATTGTTGTTATTTATTTTGTCGTTATGGGTGATACACTTGTTGTTATTATTGTTGTTTTTATGGGTGATACACTTATTGTTGTTGTTGTCGTTATGGGTGATACTTGTTGTTGTTGTTGTTGTTGTTGTTGTTGTCGTTATGGGTGATGCACTTATTTATTTGTTGGCCGTTATAGGTGATACCTTGTTGTTGTTGTTGTCGTTATAGGTGATACACTTGTTGTTATTATTTGTCGTTATAGGTGATACACTTGTTATTTGTTGTTATTGTTATTGTTATAGGTGATACACTTATTTGTTGTTGTCGTTATGGTGATGCACTTGTTGTTGTTGTCGTTATGGGTAATCACTTGTTGTTGTTGTTGTCGTTATGGTGATACTTATTTGTTTTGTTGTTGTTATGGGTGATACACTTGTTGTTGTTGTTGTCGTTATAGGTGATACACTTATTTGTTGTTATTGTTGTTGTTGTTGTTGTCGTTATGGTGATGCACTTGTTGTTGTTGTCGTTATGGGTGATACACTTGTTGTTGTTGTTGTCGTTATGGTTGATACACATTTATTGTTGTCGTTATGGTGATACACTTGTTGTTGTTTGTTGTTTGTTGTTGTCGTTATGGGTGATACACTTGTTGTTGTTGTCGTTATAGGTGATACACTTGTTGTTGTTTTCGTTATGGGTGATACTCTTGTTGTTGTTATTGTTGTTTGTCGTTATGGGTGATACACTTATTTTTTATTGTTGTTGTTATTTGTTGTCGTTATGGGTGATACACTTATTTTTGTTGTTGTTGTTGTTGTTGTTGTCGTTATGGGTGATACTTGTTGTTGTTGTTGTTGTCGTTATGGGTGATACACTTGTTGTTGTTGTTTGTCGTTATGGTGATACTTGTTGTTGTTGTTGTTGTCGTTATGGTGATACATCTGTTGTTGTTGTTGTTGTATTGTTGTCGTTATAGGTGATACACTTTGTTGTTGTTGTTGTCGTTATGGGTGATACACTTGTTGTTATTGTTATTTGTTGTTGTTATTGTCGTTAGGGTGATACACTGTTATTTTTATTGTTGTTGTTATTGTTGTATGGTATTTACTTGTTGTTGTTGTTTTTGTTGTCGTTATGGGTGACACTTGTTGTTGTTGTTGTCGTTATGGGTGATACATTTGTTGTTGTTAGTTGTTGTTGTTGTTGTCGTTATGGTGATACACGTATTTGTTGTTGTTGTTGTTGTTGTTGTCGTTATGGGTGATACACTTGTTGTTGTTGTTTGTTGTTGTTGTCGTTATGGGTGATACACTTGTTGTTGTCGTTATAGGTGATACACTTATTTGTTATTGTTGTTGTTGTTGTCGTTATGGGTATACACTTGTTGTTGTTGTTGTCGTTATAATACTACTTATTTGTTATTGTTGTTGTTGTTGTATTATGGGTGACACTTATTTGTTGTTGTTGTCGTTATAGGTGATACACTTATTTATTTATTGTTGTCGTTATAGGTGATACATTTGTTATTGTTGTTGTTGTTGTTGTCGTTATGGGTGATACACTTGTTGTTGTTGTTTGTCGTTATAGGTGATACATTTGTTTTTGTTGTTGTCGTTATGGGTGATACACTTGTTGTTGTTGTTTGTCGTTATGGGTGATACACTTGTTGTTGTTGTTGTCGTTATGGGTGATACACTTGTTGTTGTTGTTGTTGTTGTTGTTGTCGTTATGGTGATACACTTGTTGTTGTTGTTGTCGTTATGTTAAATACTTATTGTTGTTTTTGTTGTTGTTGTTGTCGTTATGGTGATACACTTGTTGTTGTTGTCGTTATGGGTGATACACTTGTTTTTTATTGTTGTTGTCGTTATGGGTATTCACTTTTTTTATTTATTGTTATTGTTGTTGTGTCGTTATGGTGATACACTTATTTGTTTTTGTTGTCGTTATAGGTATTTTATTGTTGTTGTTGTTGTCGTTATGGGTGATACACTTATTGTTTGTTGTTGTTGTTGTCGTTATGGGTGATGCACTTGTTGTTGTTGTTGTTGTTGTTGTCGTTATGGGTGATGCACTTGTTGTTGTTGTTATTTGTTGTTGTTGTTATTTATTTCGTTATACATTGATACTTTGTTTTTTGTTGTTGTTGTTGTCGTTATGGGTGATACACTTATTATTTGTTGTTGTCGTTATAGTATTACTATTGTTGTTATTGTTGTTATTTATTGTTGTTGTCGTTATAGGTAGATACTGTTGTTGTTGTCGTTATGGGTGATACACTTTTTGTTGTTGTTTTTATTGTTGTTGTTGTCGTTATAGGTGATACACTTGTTTTTTTATTGTCGTTATGGTGATACACTTTTATTGTTGTCGTTATGATACACTTGTTATTTTTGTTGTCGTTATGGGTGATACACTTGTTTTTTATTGTTGTCGTTATGGGTGATACACTTATTGTTGTTGTTTGTTGTCGTTATGGGTGATACACTTGTTGTTGTTGTTGTCGTTATGGGTGATACACTTGTTGTTGTTGTTGTCGTTATGGGTGATACACTTGTTGTTGTTGTGTCGTTATGGGTGATACACTTGTTTTTTGTTGTCGTTATTGGTGATACACTTATTGTTGTTGTTTTTTATGTTGTTGTTGTTGTCGTTATAGGTGATACACTTGTTATTTTGTCGTTATAGGTATTACTTGTTGTTGTTGTCGTTATGGGTGATACACATTTGTTGTTGTTGTCGTTATGGGTGATACACTTGTTGTTTTGTTGTCGTTATGGGTGATACACTTGTTGTTGTTGTCGTTATGGGTGATACACTTGTTGTTATTGTTGTCGTTATGGGTGATACACTTGTTGTTGTTGTTTGTCGTTATGGGTGATACACTTGTTGTTGTTGTTGTCGTTATGGGTGATACACTTGTTGTTGTTGTTTGTCGTTATGGGTGATACACTTGTTGTTGTTGTTGTCGTTATATGATACACTTGTGTTGTCGTTATGGGTGATACATTGTTGTTGTCGTTATGGGATACATTGTTGTCTTTATGGTGATACACTTATTGTTGTTGTTGTTATTTTTGTCGTTATAGGTGATACACTTGTTGTTGTTGTTGTCGTTATAGGTGATACACTTGTTGTTTTTTGTTGTCGTTATGGTGATCACTTGTTGTTATTGTTGTCGTTATGGGTATTACACTATTTATTTATTTGTTTTTGTGTTGTGTTGATACACTTGTTGTTGTTGTTGTTATGTTGTTTGTTGTTGTCGTTATGGGTGATACACTTGTTGTTTTTGTTGTCGTTATGGGTGATACATTTGTTGTTGTTGTTGTTGTTGTTGTTGTTGTCGTTATAGGTGATACACTTGTTGTTGTTGTTGTTGTTGTTGTTGTTGTCGTTATGGGTGATACACTTGTTGTTGTTGTTGTTTATGTTGTTGTTGTTGTCGTTATGGGTGATACACTTGTTGTTGTTGTTGTTGTTGTTGTCGTTATGGGTGATACACTTGTTGTTGTTGTTGTCGTTATGGTGATACACTTGTTGTTGTTGTTGTTGTTGTTGTCGTTATGGGTGATACACTTTTTTGTTGTTGTTGTTGTTGTCGTTATGGGTGATACACTTGTTGTTGTTGTTTTGTATTTGTTGTTGTTGTGTCGTTATGGGTGATACACTTGTTGTTGTTGTTGTCGTTATGGGTGATACACTTGTTGTTGTTGTTGTTGTTGTTGTCGTTATAGGTGATACACTTGTTGTTGTGTTGTCGTTATGGGTGATACACTTGTTGTTGTTGTTGTTTTGTCGTTATGGGTGATACACTTGTTGTTGTTGTTGTCGTTATGGGTGATACACTTGTTGTTGTTATTGTCGTTGGGTGATACATTGTTGTTGTTGTTGTTGTTGTTCGTTATGGTGATACACTTGTTGTTGTTGTTGTCGTTATGGGTGATACGTATTTGTTTGTTGTTGTTGTCGTTATGGGTGATACACTTGTTGTTGTTGTTGTGTATGGTGATACTTTGTTGTTGTCGTTATGGGTGATACACTTGTTGTTGTTGTTGTTGTTGTTTATGGTTGATACACTTGTTGTTGTTGTTGTCGTTATGGTAATACACTTATTTTTTTTTGTTGTTGTTGTTGTCGTTATGGGTGATACACTTGTTGTTGTTGTTGTCGTTATAGGTGATACACTTGTTGTTGTTGTTGTTGTCGTTATGGTGATACACTTGTTGTTTATTTATT
This sequence comes from Homarus americanus, assembly GCF_018991925.1. Classification (NCBI taxonomy): domain Eukaryota; kingdom Metazoa; phylum Arthropoda; class Malacostraca; order Decapoda; family Nephropidae; genus Homarus; species Homarus americanus. The sequence goes on along the minus strand of NW_024741694.1, from coordinate 100,240 downwards.
TATTGTTGTTGTCGTTATGGGTGATACACTTATTTGTTGTTGTCGTTATGGTGATACTTGTTATTTGTTGTTGTTGTCGTTATAGGTGATACACTTTGTTTTATTTGTTGTTGTTGTCGTTATGGTGATACACTTGTTGTTGTTGTTGTTGTTGTTGTCGTTATAGGTACTTGTTGTTGTTGTTGTTGTTGTTGTTGTCGTTATGGGTGATACACTGTTTGTTTGTTGTTATTTTGTTGTCGTTATGGGTGATACACTTGTTGTTGTTGTTGTCGTTATGGTGATACACTGTTGTTGTTGTTGTTGTTGTTGTTGTTGTTGTCGTTATGGGTGATACTTATTTGTTGTTGTCGTTATGGGTAGATACTTACTTGTTGTTGTTGTCGTTATGGGTGATACACTTGTTGTTATTTGTTGTTTGTTGTTATCGTTATGGGTGATACACTTGTTGTTGTTGTCGTTATGGGTGATACACTTGTTGTTGTTGTCGTTATGGGTGATACACTTGTTGTTGTTGTTGTCGTTATGGTGATACACTTGTTGTTGTTGTTGTCGTTATGGGTGATACACTTGTTGTTGTTGTCGTTATGGGTGATACACTTGTTGTTGTTGTTGTTCGTTATGGGTGATACTTATTTGTTGTTGTTGTCGTTATGGGTGATACACTTATTTGTTGTTGTTGTCGTTATGGGTGATACAGTTTTTTTTGGTATGGTGATACACTTGTTGTTGTTGTTATTTTGTTGTTGTTGTTGTCGTTATGGGTGATACACTTGTTGTTGTTGTCGTTATGGGTGATACACTTGTTTGTTGTCGTTATGGGTGATCACTTGTTGTTGTTGTTGTTGTCGTTATGGGTGATACACTTGTTGTTGTTGTTGTCGTTATGGGTGATACACTTTGTTTGTTGTTGTTTCGTTATGGGTGATACACTTGTTGTTGTTGTTGTCGTTATGGGTGATACACTTGTTGTTTGTCGTTATGGGTGATACACTTGTTGTTGTTGTTGTCGTTATGGGTGATACATTGTTGTTGTTTGTCGTTATAGGTGATACTTATTTGTTGTTGTTGTCGTTATGGGTGATACACTTGTTTATTTGTTGTTGTCGTTATGGTGATACACTTGTTTGTTGTTGTCGTTATGATTGATATTATTGTTGTCGTTGGGTGATACACTTGTTGTTTTTTGTCGTTATGGGTGATACACTTTGTTGTTGTTGTTGTCGTTATGGGTGATACTTGTTGTTGTTGTTATGGTTGTTGTCGTTATGGGTGATACACTTGTTGTTGTTGTTGTCGTTATGGGTGATACACTTGTTGTTGTTGTTGTCGTTATGGGTGATACTTGTTGTTGTTTTTGTCGTTATAGGTGATACACTTGTTGTTGTTGTTGTCGTTATGGGTGATACACTTGTTGTTGTTGTTGTCGTTATAGGTGATACACTTGTTGTTGTTAGGTTACTTGTTGTTGTCGTTATGGGTATTCACTTGTTGTTGTTGTTGTCGTTATGGGTGATACACTTGTTGTTGTTGTTGTCGTTATGGGTGATACACTTGTTGTTGTATAGGTGATACACTTATTTGTTGTCGTTATGGGTGATACACTTGTTGTTGTTGTTGTCGTTATGGGTGATACACTGTTTTTATGTTGTTGTTGTTGTCGTTATGGGTGATACACTTGTTGTTGTTTGTCGTTATGGGTGATACACTTGTTGTTGTTGTCGTTATGGGTGATACACTTGTTGTTGTTGTCGTTATGGGTGATACACTTGTTTGTTGTTGTCGTTATGGGTGATACACTTGTTGTTGTTGTTGTCGTTATGGGTGATACACTTGTTGTTGTTGTTGTCGTTATGGTGATACACTTATTTGTTGTGTTGTTGTCGTTATAGGTATTTACTTATTTATTGTTGTTTGTCGTTATGGGTGATACACTTATTGTTGTCGTTATGGGTGATACACTTGTTGTTGTTGTTGTCGTTATGGGTGATACACTTGTTGTTGTTGTTGTCGTTATGGGTGATACACTTGTTGTTGTTGGTGTTATGGGTGATACACTTGTTGTTGTCGTTATGGGTGATACACTTGTTGTTGTTGTTGTCGTTATGGGTGATACACTTGTTGTTGTTTTGTTGTCGTTATGGTGATACATTGTTGTTTGTTGTCGTTATGGGTGATACATTTGTTGTTGTTGTCGTTATAGGTGATACACTTGTTGTTGTTGTTGTCGTTATAGGTGATACACTTGTTGTTGTTGTCATTAAGGTAATACACTTGTTGTCGTTATGGGTGATCACTTGTTGTTGTTGTTTGTCATTATAAATACACTTGTTGTTGTTTATTTGTCGTTATAGGTACATTACTTGTTGTTGTCGTTATGTTGATACACTTGTTGTTTTGTCGTTATGGTGATACTTGTTGTTGTTGTTGTCGTTATGGGTGATACGTGTTTTTTATGTTGTTGTTGTTGTCGTTATGGGTGATACACTTGTTGTTGTTGTCGTTATGGGTGATACACTTGTTGTTTGTTGTCGTTATGGGTGATACACTTGTTGTTGTTGTCGTTATGGGTGATACACTTGTTGTTGTTGTTGTCGTTATGGGTGATACACTTTGTTGTTGTTGTTGTCGTTATGGGTGATACACTTGTTGTTGTTGTTGTCGTTATGGGTGATACAGTGTTGTTGTTGTCGTTATAGGTGATACACTTATTGTTGTTGTTGTTGTCGTTATGGTGATA
>NW_024741694.1:12500-92500 GCF_018991925.1 Homarus americanus | reverse complement strand
GAGGGGAGGGAGGGAGGAGGGGTGGGAGTGGGGTGTAGTGAGGGAGGGAGGAAGGTGTAGTGAGGGAGGGATGAGAGTGTAGTAAGGGGAGGGAGGGAGGGGAGGGAGGGGAGGGAGGAGGACAGTGCAGTGAGGGAGGGAGAGAAGGGGGGAAGGAGGGAGGGTGGTGGGGGGGAGGGAGGGAGGAATGGGAGGGAGTGGGGTGTAGTGAGGGAGGGAGGGGGTGTAGTGAGGAAGGGAGGAGGTTGTAGTGAGGGAGGGATGAGAGGTAGTGAGGGAGGGAGGAGGGAGGAGGGGAGGAGGGAGGAGGGATGTAGGTGAGTGAGGAGGGAGGAGGGAAAAGAGTGAGGGAGGGAGGAGAGAGAGAAGGAGGGAAGGAGGGAGGGAGGGAGGGAGAGATGGGGGGAGGAGGGTGTGAAGTGAGGGGAGGGAGGAGGGAGAGTGGGGGAGGGGGAGGGAGGGAGAGAGGGAGGGAAGGAGGGGTGTGAAAGTGAGGGAGGGGGAGGGAGGGAGGAGGGAGGAGGAGGAGGGAAGGAGGGTGTAGTGAGGGAGGGAGGGTGTAGTGAGGGAGGGAGGGAGGGAGAGAGGGAGGGAAGGAGGGGTGTAGTGAGGGAGGGAGGGGGAGGGAGGGAGAGAGAGGGTAGGGAAGGAGGGTGTAGTGGCGGGAGGGAGGAGGAGGAGAAGTGGGGAGGGAGGGAGGGAGAGAGATGGAGGGAGGAGGAGGTTGTAGTGAGGGAGGGAGGGGAGGGGAGGGGGAGAGAGGGAGGGAGGAGGGAGGAGAGAGGGGGAGGAGGGGAGGGAAGGAGGGTGTAGTGAGGGAGGGAGGGGGGGAGGGGAGGAGGGAGGAGAGGAGGGAAGGAGGGTGTAGTGAGGAGGGAGGAGGGAGGGTGTAGTGAGGGAGGAGGGGAGAGGGAGGGGAAGGAGGGTGTAGTGAGGCCATGAATAATCAACACACTCTCCTACTCCGCTGCTGAATTTTTGAATTAGAATTTTGAATTAGGTTTCGTGGGAGAGTGAGTGAGAGAGTGAGAAAGTGAGTCAGCGTGAGAGTGAGTGAGTGAGAGAAGAGAGAAGGGTGTCTGTGGTGTGTGTGTGTGTGTGTGTGTGTGTGTGTGTGTGCTCTATATATTTAGCCTGACCCTCCTCTTCCCGTCTCTCTCCCTCTCTTTCTCTTCCTCATTGCTCTCTGCCTTTCTCCTTCCCTCTCTTTCTCTCCCAGTGTTTACTCCTCCCCACCCCCTTGAATGATAAACGCTTGCTTGCCTCTCTCTATCTCTGGCTGTCTATCTTTCTTTCTTTTTATTTATCTCTTTGTCATTCTCTCTCTCTTTATTTTATTTTGTTAATTTCTCTCTCTTGTTCTTTCTTTCATTCTGACTGACTCTCTTTCTCTCTCTCTTATCGAGTTCTCCCAGTGCTGACCTGTCTTAACCTTTCCTGATATTCTGAACCAGACAGTGGATATCTGCCCTCGGCGTGACCCCAGCTTGACCCCATAACCACTAGTAATGTGATCCCAGCCTGATCCCATAAAAAACTAGTAATGCGACCACAGCCTGACCCCATAACCACTAGCAATGCGACCCCAGCCTGACCCCATAACCACTAGTAATGTGACCCCAGCCTGACCCCCACACTAGCAATGTGACACCCTGACCCAATACCATTACCCTACGGGGCGCTGGTGGTAGAAGCGGTACCGTTCTTGCCTCGCAAGTGAGATGTCACGGGTTCGATTCCCGGGCCGGTGGAAGTTGTTTGGACTTACTTCCTAGTAGTCCCTGTTCACCTAGCAGTAAAGTAGGTACCTGTTGTAAGTCAGAAGTTGCGAATTCGTATTCAGGAGTTGTTGGAGCTTCCAATAACTTGATGACATACACCATTGACTCTTCAGGCTTCTACCCTTAACTCATGAGACATAAAGGCAAGCATGAACTTAGCATGCTTCCCTGTTGGGCGCTGTAACACTTCTGCCTTCACCTTACAGGATGTAGGGGGTGCCCAATAAATTAATAAAAAAAAATACCATTACCCTGACCGCAGTACCACTTCCGTGACCCCAATACCCTGACCCCAGTACCACTACTGTTGCCACTACCATGACCCCCGTACCTCTATCATGACCCCAGCTTGACCCCAGTGGCAGCAGGAGTGACAAGCGCCTCACCTCTCCTGGTCGATGCCAAGGTAACATTAATACTGTGAATTATTAATATAAGCAGTTTGTACCTTACTACGGCAGCTTAACATGTGGTGGTGTTGGTGGTGATAGTGGTGGTGTTAATAGTAATGGTGGTGGTGGTGGTGATAGTGGTGGTATTTGTGGTAATGGTGGTGGTGATAGTGGTGGTGTTAATAGTAATGGTGGTGGTGGTGATAGAAATGGTGAAGATGGTGGTGATAGTGGTGGTGGTGGTGATAGTGGTGGTGGTGTTAATAGTAATGGTGGTAGTGTTAGTAGTAATGGTGGTGGTGATGTGGTTGTGGTGGTGATAGTTATGGTGGTGGTGTTTGTAGTAATGGTGGTGGTGATGGTGGTGGCGTTGGTGTTTGCAGTGTGGTGGTGGTGATAGTGGTGGTGGTGATGGTTATGGTGGTGGTGTTTGTAGTAATGGCGGTGGTGGTAGTGGTGGTGGTGGTGATAGTAATGGTGAAGGTGGTGGTGATGAGTAATGGTGGTGGTGATGGTGGTGGTGGTGATGAGTGGTGAGTGGTGGGTGATGAGGTGGTGGTGGTGGTGAGGGTGGTGATGAGTGGTGGTGGTGGAGGTGATGGTGGTGGTGGTGATGGTGGTGGTGGTATTAGTGGTGGTGGGATTATTGAGTGATGGTGGTGGTGATGGTGGTGGTGATGAGGTGATGGTGGTGGAGTGGTGGTGGTGGGTGGGTGATGGTGGTGGTGGTGGTGGTGGAGTGGTAATGGGTGGTGGTGTTTGTGATGTGGTGGTGTGATGGTGGTGGTGGTGGTGATGGTAAAGTGGTGGTGGTGAGTAGTAAGTGGTGGTGGTGATGGTGGTGGTGGTGGTGATGGTGGTGGTGATGGTGGTGGTGGTGGTGATAGTGGTGGTGGGGGTGATGAGGTGGTGGTTTGTGGTGGTGATGGTGGTGGGGTGGGGTGGGTGGTGGTGAGTGGTGGGTGATGGTGGTGGTGGTGATAGTGGTGGTGGTATTGGTGGTGGTGGGTGTTGGTGATGGTGGTGATAGTAGTTGGTTGGTGGTGATGGTGGTGGGGTGATGGTGGTGGTGGTGATAGTGGTGGTGGTGGTGGTGGTGGTGGTGGTGTGGTGAGGTGGTTGGTGGTGGTGAGGTTGGGGTGAGTGGGGTGGTGAGGTGGTGGTGGTGGTGGGGTGATGGTGGTGGTGGTGGTGTTGGTGATGGTTGGTTGGTGGTTGGTTGGTGGTGATAGTGTGGTGAAGTTGGGGTGTGGTGGTGGTGAAGTTGGTGGGTGTGGTTGTGATGGTTGGTGGTTGGTGGTGGTTGTTTGTGGTGGTGGTTGGTTGGTGTGGTGTGGCAGTTGGTGGTAGTGGTAGTAGTGGTGGTACTCTTGTTATTGCGGTACAAATGCGGTATTAATGGGCCAGATGGTATTCTACTATTATTGATACCATTGTCTTTGGTACCGATAGCACCTTTTGCTTTCCATATTGGTATTATTTATATATTTACCGGTTGTAGATACTGTAATGGTATTGAGTTGGTGGTACTATTGGTATTCTGGGAGTGTTGGTACCGTTGTCAAATTCGGTTCTGTAATACCATTGACATATCTCGTATTATTGGTATTTCTTGGTACTTCCAGCCTATTATGGCATTGGTACTATCATACACCATACCACTGTGGTACTTTATCCTCCTGGGACTTATTGATACTCTCTGGTACTCCCTGATACTTCTTGGGTACTTCCTGATACTTCCCGGTACTCTCTGGTACTTCCTGGTACTCCTTGATGCTTCCTGGTTCTTCCTGATACATCCAGTACTCTCTGGTACTCCCTTATACTTCCTGGTACCCCCTGATACTTCCCGGTACTCTCTGATACTCTCTGGTACTCCCTGATACTTCCTGGTACTTCTCGGTACTCTCTGATACTTCCTGGTACTCCCTTGTACTCTCTGGTACTCCCTGACACTCCCTGATACTCCCAGGCACTTCCTCTAGTTCGTAATGGTTCACAACAACAGGTGAACAATGGACAGGTGTAACAGCCACTTGGGCCTTCTCACCTGTACAGTAAATTGTCCTTTGTTGATGGAGGATCGATCATATCACCTGTTGTGTGCACTACACTAGTTGGAAGGAGTGTATAATCGGGGTATATCACACTCGCTATAATCGGTGGTCTTATCGGGTTGGGTCGGCTATTGATGTAGTGTAATCGGGGTATATTTCACACTCGCTATATCGGTAATGTTATGGGAATATGTCGAGTATACTATGCTAATATTGACGTCGGGTAAACGGGATATGTTACATTCGTTATAGCAGTGAGGTTATCGGGTATACTTTGTTGAGGTCGTGTAGATCGGCAGTGCTGTCGGGTATGTTGGGCATACAATACCGACGTCGGGTATGTTGGGCATACAAAACCGACGTCGGGCAAGAACATATCGGTTACGTTATCGGTATTATCGGACCACAGTACTGGATTCAGATCAAGCTGTCAGAACGTGCATGTGTGTGGTGGTGACCTGTAGTGTAATTGTCAGCATGCTCACCTCGCAAGCGAGTGGACCCGGGTTCGATCCCCGGGCAGGGTGAAACTATGAGCAAGTTTCTTTACGCCATTTGCCTCTGTCTGCAGTAGTAATTGGGAACCTGGATATTAATCGATTTGCGGATCGTATTCTGGGGTAATGGTTAGCCAGTGCAGTTCGCGAGCTGTCCGGTTTTCTCAGACTATTCCTTGACACTGGGTCATGCAGCTCGTTAACTCAGGGTGTGGTTGTTGTGTTGGCGACAGCTTCTACCTAAACAAATCCACGCCTAGATGGCCCTAGGGCCGGCCATCCTCGTACACGAGGAGCAACCATTATTTATTATGTGTGTGTGTGAGATCGGTTGTGTGTACGGCTGTGTATGTGTATAGCTGTGTGTGTGTGCGTGTGTACGGCTGTGTATGTGTATGACTCTGTATGTGATCGGCTGTGTGTATGTGTGTGTGTATGGCCGTGTCAACAGTTCGTTAGGGAAGAAGGGAGCAAACAGGCGCCCTACTGACATATGGGAGAGAGAGAGATAAACACAAACAACAGGAGAGAGAGAGATGGTCCACCAATCATCATTATCTCCCCCTGACATGACCCGACGTGTCGTGACGTCACCTACTAACCATGTAAACAAAGCTGTGTTTGTTTTGAACTTTCTCGCGCAAAATCGTAATGCAGTTTTTCCGTGATTGTTGGACGATAATGGCGGCGGTGTGTTGGGGCAAAAATTTACATGGGAATAGAGTGTTTTTTTGTGGTGTATATAGGAGTATTATAGCAATATGCTGGGGTTTTTCAAGGTGTGTTTTCAGTTGTTGTTTTTCTGTTTGTATGTTTGTCATGATTGTTTTGTGCTATATGCTTACATGTTTGTTTTTTCATGGGTATGTCTTCTCTCTGTCTCTCTCTCGCTTGAGTTCCTGCAACACACCTCTCTCTCTCTCTCTCTCTCTCTCTCTCTCTCTCTCTCTCTCTCGAGTTCCCCCGCCACAACTCTCTCCAATTTCTCCTCTGCCTCCTCTTCCTCATCACCGGCAAGTCATTCCATCTAGGCAAGCTCTTGCCCTTCCTCTCTCTCTCTCCTCTCTCTCTCTCTCTCTCTCTCTCTCTCTCTCTCTCTCTCTCTCTCCTTAGCTCTATCCACCTCCTTCCTCTTCCCCCTCTCTTCACCTCCTCCCCCTCCCCAGTCTCTCTCTCTCCCCCTCATTTCCTTCCTCCTTCTCCTTCCCTCCCTCCCTCCTCTCTCTTCACCTCCTTTTCCTTCCTCCTTCTCTCTGTCTCCCCTCCTTCCTCCCCCCTCTCCCACCTCCTTCCCTCCCCTCTCTCTCCCTCCCTTCCTTCCCCCCTCTCTCCACCTCCTCCCTCCTCCCCCTCTCTCTTACCTCCTTCCCCCCTCTCTCCTCTCTTCCCTCCTTCTCTTTCTCTGTTCTCGTCTGAATCCTCGGTGCTTTTAGCATTCTCCTCCCTCTCCCAATTCTCTCCCCTCCCCCCCCCACCCCACCCCCTTCCAGACAGGCTCTCCACTCACCCCTTCCCTCCTCCCCTCCTCCCAAGACTCTATCCTTCCGCCTCTCCCTACCCACCAGGTTTCCTCCTCCTGTCCCTCCCTCCCTTCCCTCCTATTCCTCCTCCTCTGTTCCTTCCTCCTCCCATCCGTCCAGTCCCTCTCCTCCCTCCCCCACCTCCCAGGCTGGCTCTCCCCTCCCTCCCCTACTCATCTTCCATTCCTCGCTCCCTCCCCTAACCCTTCCCCTCCCCTCCCTCTCTCCCTACCCCCACCCATCTTTCCTCCCTTCCCCTCCACCTCCTACTCTTCCCCTCCTGCCCTCCTTCCCTCACCCTCTTCCCCTCCTCCCATTACCACTCTCCCCTCTCCTTCCCTCTCCTCTTCCCCTCCCTCCCCTCTCCCCCTCTTCCCATCACCCTCTTTCCCTCCTCCCCTCACCCTCTTCCCTCCTACTCTTCCCTTCCTTCCCTCCCCACTCTCCCCCTCCTTCCCTCCTCCTCTTCCCCTCCTCCAGTCACCACTCTCCCCTCTTCCCGTCACCCTCTTCCCCTCCTCCCCTCACCCTCTTCCCTCCCTACTCTTCCTTCCTCCCCTCACCCTCTCCCTCCTCCTTCCCTCCACCCTCTTCCCTCCTCCCCTCACCCTCTCCCCCTCCTTCCCTCCCCACTCTCCCCTCGTCCCCTCACCCTCTTCCCTCCCTTCCCATCACCCTCTTCCCCTCACCACTCTTCCCTCACCACTCTTCCTTCCTTCCCTCACCATTCTTCCTTCCTTCCTCACACTCTTCCCCCTCCTCCCCTCTCTTCCCTCCACCCATCACCTCTTCCCCTCCTCCCCTCACCCTCCTCCCTATTCCCCTCACCACTCACCCCTCCTTCCCTCTTCCCTCTTCCCCTCCTCCCTTCACCACTTTTCCCATCCTTCCTTCACCCTCTTCCCCTCCTCCCGTCACCCTCTTCCCCTCCTCCCCTCCCTGGCTTCCCTCCTCCCCTCTCCTCTTCCTCCTCCCCTCACCCTCTTCCCTCCTCCCCCACCCCTCTTCCCCTCCTCCCCTCCACCTCTTCCCTCTCCCTCACAAGCTTCCCCTCCTCCCTCCCACTCTTCCCTCCTCCCCTCACCCTCTCCCCCTCACCCACTCTTCCCCTCACCCTCTTCCCTCCTCCCCTCACCCCACTCTTCTCCCTCTCCCTCTTCCCTCCATCCCTCCCCTCTTCCCCTCCTCCTCTCCCCTCTTCCCCTCCTTCATCACCCTCTTCCCCTTCTTCCTCATCACTCTTCCCCTCCTTCCTTCCTCTTCCCCTCCTCCCCTCACCACTCTTCCCTCCCCCTCACCCTCTTCCCCTCCTTCCGTCACCACTCTTCCCTGTTTCCACTCCCTCTTCCCATCTCCCCTCTTCCCCTCCTCCCCTCACCCTCTTCCATCCTCCCATCTTCCTCTTTCCCCTCACCACTCTTCCCTTCCTTCCTCACCATTCTTCCCTTCCTTCCCTCACCCTCTTCCCATCCTCCCTCACCCTCTTTCCCTCACCCTCTTCCCTTCCTTCCCTCCCCACCACTCTTCCCTTCTTTCCCTCACCCTCTTCCCTTCCTCCCCTCACCACTTCCCATCCTCCTCCTTCCTCTTTCCCTCCCCACCTCTTCCCTTCCTTCCCTCACCATTCTTACCCTCACCACTCTTCCCCTCCTCCCCTCACCCTCCCTCCTCCTCCCGTCCTCCACTCTTTCCCTCACCATTCTTCCCCTCCTCCCTACCCTCTCCTCCTCCTTCCCTCCACCACTCTTCCCCTCCTCCTCTCCCACTCTTCCCCCTCCTCCCCTCCTCTTCCCCTCCCTCTGTCACCCTCTTCCTCCCTCCCCTCACCCTCTTCCCCTCCTTCCTTCACCCTCTTCCCCTTCTTCCCTCATCTCTCTTACCCCTCCTCCCGTCACCCTCTTCCCATCCTCCATCTTCCTCTTCCCCTCCTCCTCCCTCTTTCCTCTTCCCCTCCTCCATCACCCTCTTCCCCTCCTCCCCTCACCACTCTTCCCCTCCTTCCTTCCTCTTCCCTCCTTCTCTCACCCTCTTCCCCCTCTCCCCCTCTCTTCCCCTCCTCCCCTCACCTCTCCCCCCCTCCCCTCACCCTCTTCCCCTCCTCCCATTCCCTCCCCTACCCCCTCTCCCACTCTTCCCCTCCTCCCTCACCACTCTCCCCCTCCCTCTCTTCCCTTCCTCCCCTCTCTCCTCTCCTTCCCTCACACTCTTCCCCTCCTCCCTCTCACCCTCTTCCCCTCCTTCCCGTCACCCTCTTCCCCTCCTCACCCACTCTTCCCTCCTCCCCCTCTTCCCACTCTTCCCTCCTTCCTTCCCCACCCTCTTCCCCTCCTCCCCTCCCACCCCTCTTCCCTCCTCCCCTCACCCTCTTCCCCTCCTCCCGTCTCACCCCTCCTCCCCTCACCCCACTCTTCATCCTCCGTCACCTCTTTCCCCTCACCACTCTTCCCTTCCTTCCCTCACCATTCTTCCCCTTCCCTCACCCTCTTCATCCTCCGTCACCCTCTTTCCCCTCTTCCCTCTTCCTTCTTCCCTCACCACTCTTCCCATCCTCCCGTCACCCTCTTTCCCTCACCACTCTTCCTTCCTTACCTCCCCACCACTCTTCCTTCCTTTCCACCCTCCTCCTTCCTTCCCTGCCTCTTCCCATCCTCCCGTCTCCTCTTCCCTCACCACTCTTCCCTTCCTTCCCCTCCTCTCCCTTCTCCCCTCACCCTCTTCCCATCCTCCCGTCACCCTCTTTCCCTCACCACTCTTCCTTCCTTCCCTCACCATTCTTCCCTTTCTTCCCTCTCCTCTCCCTCACCTCTTCCCTCCTCCCCTCACCATTCCTCCATCCTCCGTCACCTCTTTCCCCTCTTCCACTCTTCCTTCCTTCCTCCTCCTCTTCCCTCCTCCCCTCACCACTCTCCTCCTCCTTCCCTCACCCTCTTCCCTCCCTCCTCTCCTCACTCTTCCCCTCCTCCCCTCACCCCTCTTCCCTCCTCTGTCTCCCTCTTCCCCTCCTCCCCTCCACCTCTTCCCCTCCTTCCTTCACCCTCTTCCCTTCTTCCTCATCTCTTACCCCTTCTCCCGTCACCCTCTTCCCATCCTCCCGTCACCTCTTCCCCTCCTCCCCTCACCCTCTCCTCCTCCTTCCCTCACCCTCTTCCCCTCCTCCCCTCACCCCTCTTCCCCTCCTCCCCTCACCACTCTTCCCCTCCTCTGTCCACCCTCTTCCCTCCTCCCCTCACCCTCTCCTCCTTCCTTCCTCTTCCCTTCTTCCCTCATCTCTCTTACCCTCCTCCCGTCACCTCTTCCCTCCTCCCTCACCCTCTTCCCATCTCCCATCTTACTCTTCCCTCCTCTCACCACTCTTCCCTCCTCCCATCTCCCTCTTCCTCCCCTCCCCTCACCCTCTTCCCTCCTTCCTTCACCACTCTTCCCCTCCCTTCTCCTACTCTTCCCTCCTCCCCTCACCCTCTTCCCCTCCTCCCCTCCCCTACCCTCTTCCCCCTCCCCTCACCACTCTTCCCCCTCCCTCTCTCACCTCTTCCCTCCCTCCCCCTCCCACCCTCTTCCCCTCCTCCCCTCACCACTCTTCCTCCTCCCCTCTGCTCTTCCCTCCCTCTGTCCTCCACTCTTCCCTCCTCCCCCTCACCCTCTTCCCCTCACCCCCTCCTCCTCTCCTCCTCTTTCCCCTCCCCTCTTCCCCTCCTCTCTCACCTCTTCCCTCCTCCACTCACCCTCTTCCCCTCCTCCCCTCACACTCTTCCTCTCCCCTCCCCACTCTTCCCTCCTACCTCTCCACTCTTCCCTCCTCCTCACCACTCTTCCCCTCCTCCCCTCCCACCCTCTTCCCTCCTCCTCTCTACTCTTCCCCTCATCCCCTCACCCTCTTCCCTCCCTCCCCTCTCCTCCCTCCACCTCTCCCACCACTCTTCCCTCCTCCTCTCCCCACTCTTCCCTCCCTCCCCTCACCCTCTTCCCTCCTTCCTTCACCCACTCTTTCCATCCTCCCACTCTTTCCCTCTTCCCCTCCTCCCCTCACCCTCTTCCCTCCTCCCATCACCACTCTTCCTCCTCTCCACCACTCTTCCCCTCCTCCTCTCACCCTCTCCCTCCTCCTTCCCTCACCACTCTTCCTCCTCCCCTCCTCACCACTCTTCTCCTCCTCCCCTCTCCCTCTTCCCCTCCCTCTGTCCTCTTCCCCTCCTCCCCCTCTCCTCTCCCCTCCTTCCTTCACCAACTCTTCTCCTTCTTCCCCTCATCACTCTTACCCTCCTCCCGTCACCCTCTTCCCATCCTCCCGTCACCCTCTTCCCCTCCTCCTCTCACCCCTGTTCCCTCTCCCATCACCCTCTTCCCTCCTCCCCTCCCCTCTTCTCTCCTCCCCTCACCACTCTTCCCTCCTCTCTCACCCTCTTCCCCTCCTCCTCTCCCACCCTCCCACCTCCTCCCCTCACCACCCTCTTCCCCTCCCACCTTCTCCACCCACTCTTCCCTCCTCCCCTCACCATCATCCTCCTCCCCTCACCCTCTTCCCCTCCTCCTTCTCCCTCTTCCCCTCCTCCCATCACCCTCCCCTCCTCCCCTCTTCCCTCTTCCCCTCTCCATGACCCTCTTCCCCTCCTCCCCTCTACCCTCTTCCCCTCTTCCCATCCTCCCACTCTTCTCCTCCTCCCTTCACCACTCTTCCCCTCCTCCCCTCACCCACTCTTCCCCTCCTCCCATCCCTCTTCCCTCCTCCTCTCACCTTCTTCCCTCCTCCTCACCTCTTCCCTCTCCCCTCACCACTCTTCCTCCTCCCACTCACCTCTTCCCCTCCTCCTCTCACCTTCTTCCCCTCCTCCCATCACCACTCTTCCTCCTCCCCTCACCACTCTTCCCTCCTCCCCTCCCCACCACTCTTCCCCTCCTCCCATCACCCTCCCCTCCTCCCCTCACCCTCTTCTCCTCCTCCCCTCACCCTCTTCCCTCCCCTCTCCCTCTTCCCTCCTCCCCTCACCCACTCATCCCCTCCTCCCCTCACCACTCTTCCCCTCCTCCCCTTCCCTCTTCCTCCTCCCCTCACCTCTTCCCCTCCTCCCTCACCCTCTTCCCCTCCCTCCTCTCACCCTCTTCCCCTCCTCCCTCACCCTCATCCCCTCCTCCCCTCACCCTCTTCCCCTCCTCCCCTCCACCATTCTTCCCCTCCTCCCATCACCTCTTCCCCTCCTCCCCTCACCCTCTTCCCTCCTCCCCTCTCCTCTTCCCCTCCTCTCTCCCCTCTTCCCCTCCTCCCTCTTCCTCATCCCTCTCCCCCTCACCACTCTTCCCCTCCTCCCCATCACCCTCTTCCTCCTCCCCTCACTCTTCCCCCCCTCCTCCCTCCTTTCTCTCCCCTCTCACCACTCTTCCCTCCTCCCCTCCTCTCTTCCCCTCCTCCCTCTCCCCACTCTTCCCCTCCTCCCCCTCACCACTCATCCTCCTCCCCTCCCCACCTCTTCCCTCCTTCCTTCACCACTCTTCCCCTCCTCCCCTCACCCTCTTCCCCTCCTCCCCTCACCCTCTTCCCTCCTCCCTCCCTCTTCCCCCTCCTCTCACCACTCTTCCCCTCCCTCCCTCCACCCACTCTTCCCCTCCTTCCTTCACCACTCTTCCTTCCCCTCATCCTCTTACCCCACTCCCGTCCCACTCTTCTCCTCCTCCCTCTCCCACCCTCTTCCCCTCCTCCCCATCCCACCCTCTTCCCCTCTCCCTCCTCTTCCCCTCCTCCCATCCCCACCTCTTCCCCTCCTCCCATCACCACTCTCCCTCCTCCCCTCACCCTCTTCCCCTCCTCCCCCCACCACTCTTCCCTCCTCCTTCACCTCTTCCCTCCTTCCTTCACCCTCTTCCCCTCCTCCCATCACCCACTCTTCCCTCTCCCCTCACCACTCTTCCCCTCCTCCCATCACCACTCTTCCCTCCTCTCTCCCTCTTCCCTCCTCCCCTCACCACTCTTCCTCCTCCCCTCTCCCTCTTCCCCTTCTCCTCACCACTTCCTCCCCTCCTCCTTCCTCAGCTCATCCCAAAAGCGTCCTCCTCCCCGTCTTGTCCTGAGATCGATGCCCAGGGACGGCCAGGGAGGGAGGTGAGCAGGGAAGTGAGGGCAGTGAGAGGGAGAATGAGCAGGGGTGACAGGGAGAGTGTGAAGGGCAGTGAAGGTGGTGAAGGAGGATTACAATGGGAGGTGTAAAAGGCAAGGTGAGGGAGAGAGAAGTGAGACAGGTAGTGAAAGGGTGAGAGTGAAGGCTGAGGAAGGGGGAGTGAAGGGAAGATGAATGAGAGGAAAGGAGGTGAGGATGAGGTGGGGAGACGAGAATGAGGAAATGAGAGGAAGGGAGTGAAGGGATGAGTGGGGGTGGAGGAGAAGGAAGAGGAAAGGAGATGAGAGAGGAGAGGTGAGAGGAAGAAGAGGTAGGAAAATGAGGGAGAGAGAGAGAGAGAGAGAGAGAGAGAGAGAGAGAGAGAATCGGGCCAATTCCTCAAGGCCGGAGGGTGTTATGAGTGGGTAGGTGGGGAGGAGGGAGGGAGGGAGGGAGGGAGGAGGAGGAGGTGGGGAGGTGGGGAGGGAGGAGGGACACAGGAGGTAAAGAGGATGGGGAGGGAGGAGGAAGAGGAAGGAAGGAGGAGGAAGCAGGAAGGAGGACGAGGTGTTAGTGATGGTGCGTGGGAAGGAGAGAGAGAGAGAGAGAGAGAGAGAGAGAGAGAGAGAGAGAGAGAGAGAGAGAGAGAGAGAGAGCTGCAAGTCGAAGAAATTTCCACCCACGTATTAGCCTTCCAGCCATTTTGATGTGGGTGTCGCTCTCCCGCCCCCCCTCATTGTTGTTGTTGTCGTTCCATCTGGCTGGTGGTGGTAGTGGTGGCAGTGGTGGTGGTGGCAGTGGTGGTGGCAGTGGTAGTGGTGGCAATGGTGGTGGTAGTGGTGGCAATGGTGGTGGTAGTGGTGGCAATGGTGGTGGTGGTGGCAGTGGTGGTGGTGGTGGTGGCAGTGGTGGTGGTGGAGGTGGTGGTGGTGGTCGTGGTGGTCGTGGCAGTGGTGGTGGGTGGTAGTGGAAGTGGTGGTGGTGGTGATGGTGGCAGTGGTGGTGATGATAGCAGTGGTGGTGGTGGTGGTCGTGATGGTGGTGGTCGTGATGACAGTGGTGGTGGAGGTGGTGGTGGTGATGGTGGAGTGGTGGTGGAAATGGTGGTGGGGGAGTGGTGGTGGTGACAGTGGTGGTGTTGACAGTGGTGGTGGTGGTGGCGGCGGTGGTGGTGGAAGTGGTGATGGTGGCGGTGGCAGTGGTAGTGGTAGTGGTGGTGGTGATGGTGGCAATGGTGGTGGGTAGTGTGGTGGTGGAAGTGGTGGTGGTGGCAGTGGTGGTAGTGACGGTGGTGGTGGTGGTGGTGGTGGTGGCGGTGGTGCTAGTGGCAGTGGTGACAGTGGTGGTGGTGGTGGTGGCAGTGGTGGTGGTGTTGGTGGCAGTGGTGGTGGTGTTGGTGAGTGGTGGTGGAAGTGGTGGTGGTGGTGAAGTGGTGGTGGTGGTGACAGTGGTGGTGATGGCGGTGGTGATGATGGCAGTGGTAGTGGTGGTGGCAGTGGTGGTGATGGTGGTAGTGGTGGTGGCGTAGTGGTGGTGGTAGTGGTGGTGGTAGTAGTGGTGGTGGTGACAGTGGTGGTGGTAGTGGCAGTGGTGGTGGCAGTGGTGGTGGTGGAAGTGGTGTGGTGGCAGTGGTGGTGGTAGTGGCAGTGGTGATGGTAGCGGTGGTTGTTATGGTGGTAGTGGTGGTGGTGGTGGGTGGTGGTGGTAGCAGTGGTGGTTGTATTGGTAGTTGTTGGTGGTGGTAGTGGTGGTGACAGTAGTGGTAGTGGTGGTGGCAGTGTGGTGGTGGTGGTGGCAGTGGTGGTGGTGGCAGTGGTGGTGGTGACAGTGGTGGTGGCAGTGTGGTGGTAGTGGTAGTGGTGGTGGCAGTGGTGGTGGTAATGGTGGTAGTAGTGGTGGTGGTGATGGTGGTGAGTGGTGGTGGTGGTGGCAGTGGTGGTGGTAGTGTAGTGGTGGTAGTAGTGGTGGTGTGGTGACAGTGGTGGTGGTGGTAGCATTGGTGGTGGCAGTGGTGGTGGTAGTGGTGGTGGTGGCAGCGGTGGTGGTGATGGTGGTGGTGGTGGCAGTGGTAGCGGTGGTGGCAGTGGTGGTGGTGGCAGTGGTGGTGACAGTGATGGTGGTGGTGGTAGTGGTGGTCATGGTAGTAGCAGTGGCAGTGGTGGTGGTGGTAGTGGTAGTGGTGGTCGTGTTAGTGGTGGTGGTGGTGGTAGTGGTGGTCGTGGTAGGAGCGGTGGCAGTGGTGGTGGTGGTAGTGGTGGTGGTGGTGGGAGTGGTGAAGGTGGTGGCAGTGGTGAGTGGTAGTGTTGGTGGTGGTGGTGGCAGTGGTGATGGTGATGGTGGTAGTAGTGGTGGAAGTGGTGGTCGTGGTGGTCGTGGTGGTAGTGGTGGTGGTGGTGTGGTGTAGTGGTGGTCGTGGTAGTAGTGGTGGCAGTGGTGGTAGTGGTAGTGGTGGTCTTTTGAGTGGTGGTGGTGGCAGTGATGATGGTAGTAGTAGTGGTGGTGGTGGTAGTGGTGGTGGTGGTAGTGGTGGTAATAGTAGTGGTGGTGGTGTGTGGCGGTGGTGGTGGCAGTGGTGGTGGTGGTGGCAGTTAGGTAGTGGTGGTGTTATTGGTGGTGGTCGTCGTAGTAGTAGTCTTGGTAGTGGTCGTAGTAGTGGTCTTGTAGTAGTAGTGGTCTTGGTAGTAGTAGTGGTCGTATTCGAGTGGTCATAGTAGTGGCCGTGGTAGTGGTCGTAGTGGTCGTGGTAGTGGTCGTGGTAGTGGTCAGAGTGGTCGTAATAGTGGTCCAGTAGTTGTGGCCGTGGTCGTTGTAGTGGTCGTAGTAGTGGCCGTAGTAGTCGTCGTAGTGGTCGTGGTAGTCGTAGTAGTGGTCGTGGTTGTAGTAGTAGTCGTGGTAGTAATCGTAGTAGTGGTCGTAGTAGTGGCCGTGGTAGTGGTCGTAGTGGTCGTAGTTGGGTTCAGTAGTTCCCACACTTAATAGCAGGTATTAACACGGTTCATGTGTCCTTATTACCCTGACGTCTCTTAAGGCTTGGCTGAGCTCTCCCACCCATTACTTCCTGCCTCTCTCTCTCAACCTCCCCTCTCTTACTCTCACCCTCCTCTCACTCTCATTCTCTTCTTGCTCTTACTCTCCCTCCTCGCTCTTACCCTCTCACTCCCTCGCTCTCACCCTCTCCTCTCCCTCGCTCTCACCCTCTCACTCTCCCTCGCTCTAACCCTCCTCTCACCCTGGTCCCACTCGTAATTTACTTTCGCCTAATCTTTAACACACACACACACACACACACACACACACACACACACACACACACACACACTCTCTCTCTCTCTCTCTCTTACAGCGTTTTCCTTTCACCTCATAATCGATATTCTCTCACTCTCACTAATCCCTCTCACTCTCAATACTCTCCCACTCTCTCTCCCTTCTTTCCTCTCCCCATCTTGTTAACCATCTCCTTCCTCTCATCCTCCCTTACTCTATTCCATCCTGTAACCCCTTCCTCTCCTGTACTCTCCCTTTCCCACAACCCCTTCCTCTCCAACAATTACCAACACTCTCCCTCTCCTTCCCTCTCCCCTCTCACCCCTCTCCCCATTCTCCCCCCTTCTCATTATTCCTCCCTCTTCCCACATTCTTCCTCCCTCCCCCATTCTTCCTCCCTCTCCCTCTCCCTCCCTCTCCCCCACACCTCCCACCTCTTTCTCCCCCTCCCCTCTCTCTCACACTCCCCCCTCTCCCAAATTCTCCCCACTCTTCCTCCCTCTCCCCACCTCTTCCTCCCCTCTCCCCACACTCTTCCTCCCTCTCCCCTCTCCCTCCTATCCCCTCTTCCTCCCTCTCCCCTCTTCCTCCCCTCTCCCCACTCTTCCTCCCTCTCCCCACTCTCCCCCACTCTTCCTCCCTCTCCCCTCCTCTCCCCCTCTCCCTCCCTCTCCCCCTGTCCCTCCCTCTCCCACCACTGTCCCTCCCCTCTCCCCACTCTTCTCCCTCTCCCACTCTTCCTCCCTATCCCTCCCTCTCCCCCCTCTTCCTCCCTCTCCCCCTCTTCCCCTCCCTATCCCTCCCTCTCCCCAATCTTCCTCCCTCTTCCCACTCTTCCTCCCTCTCCCCTCCTCCCTCTCCCCACTCTTCCACGCTCTTCCTCAATATCCTTCCCTCTCCCCCTCTTCCTCCCTCTCCCCACACGCTCCCTCCCCTCACCCCTCTTCCTCCCTCTCCCTTTTCCTCCCTCTCCCCACCTCTTCCTCCCTCCCCTCCCTCTCCCCACTCTCTTCCTCCCTCTCCCCACTCTTCCTCCCTCTCCCATTCTTCTTCCCTATCCCTCCCTCTCCCCACCTCTTCCTCCCTCTCCCCTCCCTCCCTCTCCCCCACTCTTCCTCCCTCTCCCCTCTTCCTCCCTCTCCCACACTCTTCCTCCCTCTCCCACACTCTTCCTCCCTCTCCCCACTCTTCCTCCTCTCCCCCACTCTCCCTCCCTCTCCCCACCTCTTCCTCCCTCTCCCCTTCTTCCTCTCCCCCCTCTCCCCTCCCTCTCCCCCCCTCTTCCTCCCTCTCCCCACCTCTTCCTCCCTATCCCTCCCTCTCCCACCTCTTCCTCCCCTCTCCCCACCTCTTCCTCCCTCTCCCCACTCCCCTCCCTCTCCCCACACTCTTCCTCCCTCTCCCACACTCTTCCTCCCCTATCCCTCCCTCTCCCTCCCTCTCCCCACCTCTTCCTCTCCTCTCCCCTCTTCCCTATCCCCACCTCCCCCTCTCCCTCCCTCTCCCCCACTCTCCCTCCCTCTCCCCACCTCTTCCTCCCTCTCCCCACCTCTTCCTCCCTATCCCTACCTCTCCCCACCTCTCTCCCTCTCCCTCTCCCTCCCTCTCCCCTCTTCCTCCCTCCCACCTCTCCTCCACTCTCCCCACTTTCCTCCTCTCCCCTCCTTCCTCCTCTCCCCTCTCCCTGTCAATTCTTTGGGGTTCTATATTTTTCAGGCTAGCAGTAATTCCTGGCTGGGGGGAAGAGTCTTTGTCCTCCCCACACACACTTTTATTATCCTCTCTCTCATCTCACCTTCTCTCTCTTCTTACCTTCCCTCTCTCTTTCTCTATCTCCTTCTCGTCCTTACTCCTCTCACCTTCTCTCTCTCTCTCCCTTTCACTTTCTTTCTCTCTCTCTCTCTCTCTCCCTCTCACCTTCTCTCTCTCTTCTCACCTTCTCTCTCTCTCTCTTCACCTTCTGTCTCTCCCTCTTCTCTCACCTCTCTCTCTCCCTTTCCTTTCACCTTCTCTCTTTTCCTCTCCTCTCATCTTCTCGCCTTACTTTATCCCCCACACACACTTTTATTACCCTCTCTCCTTCTCCCCTCTCTCTTACCTTCTCCCTCATCTCCTCCTTTCACCCTCTCCTCTCTCACTTTCTCTCTTCCCTCTCCTTCTTTTTCATCTTTTCCTCTCCTCTCCCCTCTCCTTACCTCTCTCAATTGTCATTTCCTATTATTTCCTCTTTTATCAACCTTTCTTATCTTTAGTTTCTCTCATTATCTGTCGCCTTCCATCTCTTCCTCTTTCCTCTGGTTTTTGTCTCCTCTTTTATCAGTGTCTTCTTCTTCCCTCCCGTCTGGTTCTTTCATCAATTTTTTTCTAGTCTCTGTCTCCACTTCTCTCTCTCTCTCTCTCTATCTGTCTTCTCTTCTCTCCTGTCTTCTTCGTCTTCTGTTCTCTTCTATCTCCTCGTTTATCAAGGTGTGTTATGTCTCCTCCTTACCAGTTGTTCTCTGTCTTCTCTTCTTCTGTTTTCTCTTATCTCCTCGTTTATTAGGGTGTGTTATGTCTCTTCTTCATCCGTTATTCTGTCTCCTATTCTTCTGTTCTCTCTCATCTCCTCGTTTATCAGGGTGTGTTATGTCTCTTCTCCATCCATCTGTCTTCTCTTCTTCTATTCTCTCTTATCTCCTCGTTTATCAGGGTGTGTTATGTCCTCTTTATCAGGTTCTTCATAATGGTGTTGGTGCCTGTATTAGTTTCTCATTTGCATATATTTACATATTATCACTCTTCCTTCCTCCCCCTCCTCCCCTGGTTTATCTCCTCCTTCCCTGCTTCCCCTTTCTCTTTTTCCCTTTCGATTTTTTCTCTTCCCCTTTCTCTTCTTCTATCTCTCTTTTCCCCCCTCTCTTCTTCCTCTTTATCATTTTCCTCTCTCCCTTCTTCCCCTTTCTCTTTGACTTCTTTCTTTTTCCTCTTTCTCTTCTTCCTTTTTTCTTTCTCTTCTTCCCCTTTCTCCCCTTCTCCGTTTTCCTTTTCATCTTTCTCTTTTTCCCCTTTCTCCACTTCCCTTTTTCTTCTTTATCTTTCTCTACCTCCCTTTTTCTTCTTCCCCTTCTCTGTCCCTTTCTCTTCATCCCTTGTCACTTCTTCCCCTTTCTATTTTGATTCTCCATTTTTTTTATCACGCTCTCCATATGTTGTCTGTCTCTCTGTCTGTCTGTCTCTCTGTCTGTCTCTCTCTGTCTGTCTGTCTCTCTGTCTGTCTGTCTCTCTGTCTGTCTGTCAGCTTTAGTTTGGTTAGGTTAATTTACGTTGGTTGTTGTTGTTACTTTAACGAGATTGTGTGTTTTAACTCAATTTCTCTCTCTGTTATGTTGTTTGGTATTATAGTCGTTTGTTGTTGTGGTTGTCGTTATTCACACTTTAATCCACACAGTCTTTCTCCTTCCTCGTCATTGGCTGCCTTCCCCTTTCATCTCTTTACTAATTATTCCTGTACCTAGTCTACGTTTTCTTCCTGCTCTCTCTCTCTCTCTCTCTCTCTCTCTCTCTCTCTCTTACTAAAATGTCAAGTTATTCATCTCACACAAACACTCTTGTAACATACATACATACATACATACATACATACACTGTACATACAGAAGGAAAGGCATATGTACTGTACATGCATACATACATACACATGAATAAATATACATACAAACATGGGAACCCTCACACTCTCCTATAAACAAGTTCACACACACACACACACACACACACACACACACACACACACACAAACTTCCGTAATACGCCATTAAGTTAAGTTTACGAAAGTGCTCATAACGTGAAGCAGCTCACGCCGCCTACTGGCTTCACTCACCTGGCTTACTTCACTTTTGGCTTACTCACCCTGGCACTTCACCCCTGACTTAGTTAACACCTGGCTTACTTCACCCCTGGCTTAGTTAACATCTGGCTTACTTCACCCCTGGCTTAGTTAACATCTGGCTTACTTCACCCCTGGTTTAGTTAACACCTGGCTTAGTTGAAATTTGGCTTACTTCACCCTGGCTTAGTTAACAATCGGCTTATTTCACCCCTGGCTTAGTTAACACCTGACTTACATCACCAATGGCTTATTTCACCCTTTACTCAGTTAACACCAGGCTTATTTCACCCCTAGCTTAGTTAACACTTAGTTAACTTCTCCTCTGGCTTAGATAAAACCTGGCTTATTTCATGCCTAGCTTACTTCACCCCTGGCTTAGTTAACACTTAGTTAACTTCTCCTCTGGCTTAGTTAACACCTGGCTTACTTCATCCCTGGTTTACTTTACTCCTGGCTTAGTTAACACCTGGCTTACTTCACCCCTGGCTTTCTCCATACCCAACCTCCCTCCTGGATTATTACATCCTTGTTTACTCCACATCTGGCTTCCTCCACCCTAGTTCCTGTTCGGTGGTGGAGCATTACTGAGGTTCTCCAGCCAGTTGTGTGGTGGAGCATTACTGAGGTGCTTAAGCCAATTGTGTGGTGAAGCATTACTGAGGTGCTTCAACCAGTTGTGTGGTAGAGCATTATTGAAGTGCTTCGGCCGATTGTGTGGTGGAGCATTACTGAGGTGCTTCGGCCGGTTGAGTTGTGGAGCTTTAGAGCATAATTCTGTCGACTCTGAGGGATCCACCAATCATGCTCCCCGGAAATAAGAAATATTGTTTATTGTTTATATTTTCGTCGCGAATATCAAAGTTTGTTGGTTGTGTTTTCTCCTCAGCCATGGTGACATTATTTTTTCATTATAACATTCAAATGTCACTTGTGGACGTTATACCTGCTCAGTGTGTGGTGGTGGTGGTGGCTGTTGTGCTAAGTGGTGGTGGTCTAACACATACTGTTATACACACACACACACACACACACACACTGTCATACACGATCTTGTAACACACACAGTCGTACACGACCTTGTAACACACACACACACACTATCATACACGACCTTGTAACACACACACACACACACTGTCATACACGACCTTGTAACACACACACTATCATACACAACCTTGTACACAGTCATACACGACCTTAACACACACTGTCATACACGACCTTGGAAACACACAGTCATACACGACCTTGTAACACACGCACACTATCATACACACTGTAACACACACAGTCATACACGACCTTGCACACTATCATACACAACCTTGTAACACACACAGTCATACGACCTTGTAACACACACCCACACTATCATACACGACCTTGTAACACACACAGTCATACGACCTTGTAACACACACACTATCATACACAACCTTGTAACACACAGTCATACACGACCTGGAACACACACAGTCTACACGACCTTGTAACACACACAGTCATACCGACCTTAACACACAGTCATACACGACCTTGTAACACACACACACTGTCATACCGACCTTGTAACACACACAGTCATACGACCTTGTAACACACACACACACTGTCATACACGACCTTAACACACACAGTCATACACGACCTTGTAACACACACACACACTGTCATACACGAACTTGTAACACACACAGTCATACACGACCTTGTAACACACACAGTCATACACGACCTTGCCACACACACACTGTCATACACGAACTTGTAACACACACAGTCATACACGACCTTGTAACACACACAGTCATACGACCTTGTAACACACACACACTGTCATACACGAACTTGTAACACACACAGTCATACACGACCTTGTAACACACACACACACTATCGCCACAAGACCTTAACACACACAGTCATACACGACCTTGTAACACACACACACACTGTCACCACGACCTTGTAACACACACAGTCATACACGACCTTGTAACACACACAGTCATACGTCCTTGTAACACACACAGTCATACACGACCTTGTAACACACACACACACTATCATACACAACCTTGCAACACACACTGTCATACACACGACCTTGTAACACACACACACACACTATCATACACGACCTTGTAACACACAGTCATACACGACCTTATAACACACACTGTCATACAAGACCTTGTAACACACACACACACACACGTCATACACGACCTTGTAACACACACACACACCTATCATACACGACCTTGTAACACACAGTCATACGACCTTAACACACACTGTCATCAAGACCTTGTAACACACACTGTCATACACGACCTTGTAACACACTCATCGTCACGACCTTGTAACACACACAGTCATACGACCTTGAAACACACACAGTCAAACACGACCTTGTAACACACACACACACTATCATACACGACCTTGTAACACACACCGTCGTCACGACCTTACTAACACACACACAGTCATACACGACCTTGTAACACACACAGTCATACACGACCTTGTAACACACACAGTCATACACGACCTTAACACACACACACTATCATACACAACCTTGTAACACACACTCTCATACACGACCTTGTAACACACACACACACACACTATCATACATTGTAACAACACAGTCATACACACCTTGTAACACACACTGTCATACAAGACCTTGTAACACACACACACAGATATACACGACCTTGTAACACACACACACTATCATACGACCTTGTAACACACAGTCATACACGACCTTGTAACACACACTGTCATACAAAGACCTTGTAACACACACTGTCATACACGACCTTGTAACACACACAGTCATACACGACCTTGTAACACACCGTCACCGACGCAGAAACACACAGTCATACACGACCTTGTAACACACACACACATATCATACGACCTTGTAACACACAGTCATACACGACAACACACACACACACTATCATACACGACCTTGTAACACACAGTCATACACGACCTTGTAACACAAACACACACACAGACACAGTCATACACGTCCTTTAACACAAACAATCGTCACACGACCTTGTAACACACACACACACACCAGACACTGTCATACGACCTTAGCACACTGTCATACACGACATTGCTTAACACACACACACACAGTCATACACGACCTTGTAACACACACAGTCATACACGACCTTGTAACACACACAGTCATACACGACCTTGTAACACACATTGTCATACACGACCTTGTAACACACAGTCATACACGACCTTGTAACACACACAGTCATACGACCTGCAAACACACACAGTCATACACGACCTTAACACACACACACACACACTGTCATACATGACCTTAAACACACAGATCATACACGACCTTAAACACACACAGTCATACACGACCTTGAAACACACACAGTCATACATTGTAACACACACAGTTATACACGACTTTGTAACACGCATACACAGTCATACACATTATGTAACACACACACACACACACACACACACTGTCGTACGACCTTGTAACACACACACTGTCATGCGACCTTGTAACACACACACACACACACACACAGTCATACACGACATTGTAACACACACACACACACTGTCATACACATTATGTAACACACACTGTCATACACGACCTTGTAACACACACAGTCATACACGACCTTGTATCAACCAGTCATACACGACCTTGTAACACACTGTCATACACGACCTTGTAACACACACAGTCATACACGACCTGTAACACACAGTCATACACGACCTTAGCATAACACACAGTCATACACGACCTTGTAACACACAGTCATACGACCTTAACACACAGTCATACACGACCTTGTAACACACAGTCATACACGCCCTTAGAACACACTGTCATACGACCTTAACACACAGTCATACACGACCTTATAACACACACAGTCATACACAACCGCAACACACAGTCATACACGACTGTAACACACACAGTCATACGACCTTGTAACACACAGTCATACACGACAGCAAACACACACAGTCATACACGACCTTAACACACACAGTCATACACGACCTTGATAACACACACAGTCATACACGACCTTGTAACACACACAGTCATACACGACCTTGTAACACACAGTGATCACACGACGTTGTAACACACACACACACTATCATACACGACCTTATAACACACAGTCGTACGACCTTATAACACACACAGTCGTACGACCTTGTAACACACAGTCGTACACGACCTTGTAACACACACAGTCATACGACAGCAACACACAGTCATACACGACCTTGTAACACACACAGTCATACACGACCTTTAACACACAGTCATACACGACCTGCAACACACAGTCATACACGACGTTGTAACACACACACACACACTATCATACACGACCTTGTAACACACACAGTCGTACACGACCTTATAACACACAGTCGTACACGACCTTATAACACACACAGTCGTACAGCCTTGTAACACACACAGTCATACACGACCTTGTAACACACACACACACACACACACTATCATACGACCTTGTAACACACAGTCATACGACCTTGTAACACACAGTCATACGACGTTGTAACACACACACACACTATCATACGACCTTGTAACACACACAGTCATACGACCTTGTCACACACAGTCGTGCGACCTTATAACACCAGATCGTACACGACCTTGTAACACACACAGTCGTACAGACCTTATAAGACACCAGTCGTACACGACCTTGTAACACACAATCATACACGACCTTGTAACACACAGTCATACGACCTTATAACACACACAGTCATACACGACCTTATAACACACACAGTCACCACGACCTTGTAACACACACACACACACACAGTCATACACGACCTTGTAACACACACACACACACAGTGTCATACACGACCTTATAACACACACACACACACTGTCATACACGACCTTTAACACACACACACACACACAGTCATACACGACCTTGTACACACACACACACACACAGTCATACGACCTTGTAACACACACACACACACACACAGTCATACGTGTAACACACACACACACACACACACAGTGTCATACACGACCTTATAACACACACACACTGTCATACGTGTATAACACACACACACACTGTCATACACGACCTTGTAACACACACACACACACACAGTCATACACGACCTTGTAACACACACACACACACTGTCATACGACCTTGTAACACACACACACACACACACAGTCATACGACCTTGTAACACACACACACACACACACTCATACACGACCTTATAACACACACACACACACACACACTGTCATACACGACCTTGTAACACACACACACACACACACAGTCATACACGACCTTGTAACACACACACACACACACACAGTCATACACGACCTTGTAACACACACACACACACACACACTGTCATACACGACCTTGTAACACACACACACACTGTCATACACGACCTTGTAACACACACACACACACACTCATACACGACCTTAACACACACACACACACACACACACTCATACACGACCTTGTAACACACACACACACACTGTTCATACACGACCTTGTAACACACACACACACACACTGTCATACACGACCATATAACACACACACACACACTCATACACGACCTCTTAACACACACACACACACACACACAGTCATACACGACCTTGTAAACACAGTCATACACGACCTTGTAACACACACAGTCATACACGACCTTGTAACACACAGTTATACACGACCTTATAACACACACAGTCATACGACCTTGTAACACACACAGTCATGCGACCTTATAACACACACAGTCATCACGACCGTAACACAGTCGTACAGACCTATAACACACAGTCATATACGACCTTGTAACACACACAGTCATACACGACCTTGTAACACACACTGTCATACACGACCTTGTAACACACACAGTCATACACGACATTGTAACACACACAGTCATACACGACTTTGTAACACACACAGTCATACACGACCTTGTAACACACACAGTCATACACGACCTTGTAACACACAGTCATACACGACCTTGTAACACACACACACACACACACACACACTGTCATACACGACCTTGTAACACACACAGTCATAAAAGTAATAGCGTTCAATTTTCTAATCATTAGGAGGAGGAGGAGGATGTGGTGGAGGAAGGAGGAGGTGGTGGTGGAGGAAGTGGAGGAGGATGTGGTGGTGGAGGAGGAGAGAGATTAAGATAGTGGCTAGAGGAGGAACACAGTGATAGGAGGATGAGGAATAAAATTGCAGAGGGTTGAGGGATAGAGAGGAGAGGTGGAGGATAGAGGAGGTGGAAGGGAGAGAGGAGGGATAGAGGGAGGTGGAGGGATAGAGGTGGAGGATAGAGGAGAGGTGGAGGAGAGAGAGGGAGAGTTAATAACGAAGGGAGGTGAGAGAGCAATAAAGAGGAAAGGTGAGAGAGATTAAAGACTGGGGTGAAGTTGGGTGAGGGAGAGTGAGGGGTGGAGGGAGAGTGAGAGGTGGAGGGAGGGGGTGGAGGAGGGTAGAGTGAGAGGTGGAGGAGAGGTGAGGGTGGGAGAGAGTGAAGGTGGAGGGAGGATAGTGAGGAGGTGGAGGGAGGTGAGGTAGAGGTGGGAGGTGGGAGGGAGGAGGTGGAGGTAGGAGGAGGAGAGTGAGGTGGAGGAGAGTGAGGGTGGAGGAGGAGAGTGAGGTGGGGAGGAGGAGGTGAGAGGTGGAGGGAGGAGAGTGAGAGAGGTGGAGGGAGGGAGAGTGAGGTGGAGGAGGGGAGAGTGAGAGGTGGAGGGAGGGAGAGTGAGGAGGTGGAGGGAGAGTGAGGGGGGTGGAGAGGGAGAGTGAGGTGGAGGAGGAGAGTGAGGGGTGGAGGAGGAGAGTGGAGGTGGAGGAGGAGAGTGAGGGGTGGAGGGAGGGAGAGTGAGGTGGAGGAGGAGAGTGAGAGGTGGAGGAGGAGGTGAGGTGGAGGAGGGAGGGTGAGGAGGTGGGGAGGTGAGGTGGAGGGAGGAGAGTGAGAGGTGTGGAGGAGGGGGAGTGAGGTGGTGGAGGGAGGGAGAGTGGTGGAGGGAGGAGGTGAGGAGGTGGAGGGAGGAGAGTGAGAGGTGGGAGGAGGTGGGAGGTAGAGGGAGGAGGTGGGAGGGAGAGGGAGGAGGTGAGGGTGGAGGGAGAGTGGATGTGGGAGGGAGAGTGGTGAGAGGGAGGAGGTGGGAGGTGAGGAGAAAGAGTGAGGGTGGGAGAGAGTGAGAGGTGGAGGGAGTGAGGAGGTGGAGAGAGGTGAGAGGGGGAGGGAGGGAGAGTGAGAGGTGGGGAGGAGGTGAGAGGTAGAGGGAGGAGGTGAGGAGGTGGAGGGAGGGAGGGGAGGAGGAGAGTGAGGAGAGGGGAGGTGAGGAGGTGGAGGAGGGAGGTGAGGTGGGAGGTGGGAGGGTGGAGGAGGAGGTGAGAGGTGGGGAGGAGAGTGAGAGGTGGGGAGGGAGAGTGGGAGGTAGAGGAGGAGGTGGGGAGGGTGGAGGAGGAGAGTGAGGGGTGGAGGGAGGGAGGGTGAGGAGGGTGTGGGGAGGGAGGGGAGGAGGAGGTGGGGAGGGAGGGAGAGGAGGAGGTGAGGAGGAGGTGAGGAGGAGGTGAGAGATGGGAGGAGGAGGTGAGAGGTGAAGGAGGGAGAGTGAGGGTGGAGAGGAGGGAGGTGAGAGGAGGTGGGGAGGTGAGGTGGAGGGAGAGAGTGGGGGAGGTGGAGGGAGGGAGGTGAGGGGGTGGAGGGA
This sequence comes from Homarus americanus, assembly GCF_018991925.1. NCBI lineage: Eukaryota > Metazoa > Arthropoda > Malacostraca > Decapoda > Nephropidae > Homarus > Homarus americanus. The sequence goes on along the minus strand of NW_024741694.1, from coordinate 65,165 downwards.
GAGGGAGAGTGAGAGGTGGAGGGAGGAGGAGAGGTGGAGGAGAGGTGGGGAGAGAGGAGGGAGGGGGAGGAGAGGTGGGAGGTGGGAGGTGAGGAGGTGGAGGGAGGAGGTGGGAGGTGGGAGGAGGTGAGGAGGTGGAGGAGGAGGTGGGGTGGGAGGAGAGTGAGGGGTGGAGGGAGAGAGAGTGAGAGGTGGAGGGAGGTGAGAGGTGGGGAGGAGAGTGAGGAGGTGGAGGGAGGGAGGTGGGGAGGTGGAGGGAGGTGGGGAGGAGGTGGAGGAGAGTGAGAGGTGGAGGGAGGGGAGGAGGGAGTGAGAGGTGGGGAGGGAGGTGAGAGGTGGAGGGAGGGAGGTGAGGTAGAGGGAGGGAGAGGGAGAGGTGGAGGGAGGAGAGTGAGAGGAGAGGGAGGGAGAGGAGAGGTAGAGGGAGGGAGAGGAGAGGGGAGGGAGGGAGATGAGGGGGTGGGAGGGAGGAGAGGGAGGGAGAGTGAGAGAGGGAGGGAGGGAGAGTGAGAGGAGAGGGAGGGGGAGAGGGAGGTAGAGGGGAGGGAGAGGAGAGGTAGAGGGGAGGGAGAGGGGAGGTAGAGGGAGGGAGAGGGAGAGTGGGAGGGGAGAGGAGAGGTGGAGGGGAGGGGAGAGGGAGAGGTGGAGGGAGGAGAGGAGAGGGAGAGAGAGGGAGGAGAGGGAGAGGGGAGGAGAGGAAGGAGGAGAGGGAGAGGGAGGTGAGGGAGGGAGAGTGGAGAGGTAGAGGGAGGGAGAGGGAGGGAGAGGGAGGAAGAGAGGTGGAGGAGAGAGGAGGTAGGGAGGTGGAGGGAGGGAGAGTGAGGTGTAGAGGGAGGGAGAGTGGGAGGAAGGAGGAGGGAGAGAGGAGGGAGGGAGAGGAGAGGGAGGGAGAGGGAGAGGTAGAGGGAGGGAGAGTGGGGGGGTAGAGGGAGGGAGAGGGAGGTAGAGGGAGGGGGAGGGGAGAGGGAGAGGGAGGGGGAGGGAGGGAGAGGCAGGTAAGGGAGGAGAGTGGATATGTGGAGGGAGGGAGAGGGAGAGGGTAGAGGGGAGGGGAGAGTGGAGGGAAGTGGGAGGGAGGGAGAGGAGAGGTAGAGGGAGGGAGAGTGAGAGAGAGGGGAGGAGGAGGGGTAGAGGGAGGGAGAGGGAGGTAGAGGGAGGGAGAGGTAAGAAGTGGAGGGAGGGAGAGTGAGAGGTAGAGGGGAGGGAGAGTGAGAGGTAGAGGGAGGGAGAGTGAGAGGTAGAGGGAGGGGAGAGGAGAGGTAGAGGGAGGGAGAGTGAGAGGTAGAGGGAGGGAGTGAGGAGGTTGAGGGAGGGGTGGAGGAGAGGTAGAGAGGGAGAGTGGGAGAGTAGAGGGAGGGAGAGCGAGAGGTGGAGGAAGGGGAGAGTGGTGGGAGGGAAGGGAGGGGAGGGAGGGAGGGAGAGTCAGAGGTAGAGGGGAGGGAGAGTGAGAGGTAGGGGGAGGAGGAGGAGGTGGAGGGAGGGAGGGAGAGGTGGAGGGAGGGGAGAGGGGAGGGGGTGGGAGGGGAGGGAGAGGAGGGGTGGGAGGGAGGGAGAGGAGGGGGTGGAGGGAGGGAGAGGGAGGGGTGGAGGTAGGGAGAGGAGGGGTGGAGGGAGGGAGAGGAGGGGTGGGAGGGAGAAGGTAAATGATTGAAGGAGGAAGTGATGGAGTGGAAGGGATGAATGGAAAGGACGGAGAGAGAGCAAAGTGAGAGGTCTAGAGAATAGCAACGACCTCTTTTATTACTGTTGTGAGGTGACCTGGGAGAGAGAGAGAGAGAGAGAGGGGGGGGGAGAGGGAGAGTCAGGAGAGGGAAGAGAGGAAGAGTCAGAGGGAAAGAGGGGAGAGAGTCAGAAGGAGAGGGAATAGAGGGAGAGGCATAAGGAGAGGGGAGAGAGGAGGAAGGAGAGGGGAAAGAGGAGAGTCAGAAGGAGAGAGGAGAGGGGAAAGAGGTAAAGAAAAGATATGGATGGTGAGGAAGAGGAACAGGAAATGGAGAGAAAGGAGAGGTTCCTAATGTACAGGGAGAGAGAGAGAGAGAGAGAGAGAGAGAGAGAGAGAGAGAGAGAGGACCAATAGAAGGAGAGGGAGACTGGTGATAGAAGGGGCTGAAGGGATACATACGAGGATAGGGAGAGAGAATGGTGGAAGAAGAGAGGGAAATGAGAGAGGGATGAGAGAGGGAGGAAAAGGGGACAGGCGGGCTAAGGGGAGGAGGAGAGAAGAGGAGACAGAAGGAGGGGCAGGGGTTGAAGAGGGGAGAAAGGGGGAGGAAGAGGAAGGAGATGGGAAGGAAGGGGAGAGAGAGTAGGAAGAGGAGAAAGATAGGGCAGGAAGAGAGGATAGGTGATTGAGGGTGGGGAGGGAGAGAGAGACGGTGGTGGGAGAGGGAAGGAGAAGGGAGGAAGGGGATAGGCGGGCTGAGGGGAGAAGAGGAGAGAGAGGGGTAAGAGAGAGGGGAGAAGGGTGGTGTTGCATGGTAATTTCTCCAAGTTTCTGCTTTAAGATTTTCAAGACTAATGACGCTATTCTGGTATATAGTGTGTGTGTGTGTGTGTGTGTGTGTGTGTGTGTGTGTGTGTACATGTATGTGTGTGTGTGCATGTGTGTGTGTACATGTATGTGTGTGTGTTACTTGCAATCAAGTATGACGATCATCCAGCTATTAAACAATGACATGAGTTATTAGGGATGTCACCTTCGTTGGTGAGCTCTGAGGTGACTAGAGAGGCTGATACAGGACAAGCAGGATCGTCCACAGTTGTTGCTTGTCTGCCTCGGTATGCAGTAAGGCTAACTCGAAAGTAGTGACAACTTCTCGTGTGGTGCTTTTCCAAGCGTTACGGTGTGGAGTAATCGTCTTCCTGGTGAGAGGGTCATTTTGGCATTTTTTTCAGGTTTGTTTTAAGACTTTCCTTATACCTTTTCAGTTGCCCGCCAGCATTACGTTTACTATTCATTAGGTGACTGTAAAGTAGCTGCTTTGGCAGTATATTGTCGTCCATGCGGGTAACATGGCCAGTGCAACGTAGTTGTTCAAGGATAATGGCAGCCTCGATGCTCCTACAGTTGGTGTCAGCAAGAATACTGGCATTTGTTCTTTCTTCTTCCCAGCGAACTCGGAGGATGGAACGTAGTCTACATTGGTGAAAGTTTTCACACTTGAGGTGCCTCCTGTATGTGACCCATGTCTCGCTGCCATACGAGTATAACAGGGTAGGGAGGACAGCTGCTCGATATATGTGCAACTTTGTAGATAATTTCAGCTCCCTACAGATGAAGACACGGTGTGGAGTCTGACAAAGGCACAAGATGCACTGATGCTGAATCTCTTCATCAATCTTTGGGGTGGTTGACAGGTGAGCTAGATCCTGAAAGGGAACAATAGAAAGGATTTTTACCGCTTTTTGGATGAATGGTGGAGGTGGGGCTGAACCAGGGGTAGGCTGAAAGAATCTGAGTCTTACGTACATTCACCTCAAGGCCAGTGCATATGCATCTGGGTAGGTGTTCAGGATGTCCTGGAGGCCATCGTGAGCAACAAGGAGTTCGTCTGCATACTGAAATTCAGTAATGAAAGCTGCCAACACCTTTGTTCCTGTTCTGGAGCCGTCTTTATGTTGAAAAGACCTTTCATCTGATACTGGACCACCGCCAAAGGCACGCACAAGTAAGGAAAAGCAGCCAAAAATAAGAAATAGAGAGGCATTCTTGTTTTATCCCTGCTTGGATGGGGAAGAACTCAGATTGGGTGACACTGTGCAGGACACTGCTCATAACGGAGTTGAGCTTACAGGTCACGACGCTCTCTGCACTTTTCCTGTATCTGGCAGGCAGCAAAGATCATGTCAGCCATGATGGTCTGAAGACACGTTGAGATTCTGGGAGGAAGTTTTCTGCCTCAGGAAGAAGTCTGTTTAGGAGGACATGGGCGATAATCTTGCCAGCTATGGACAGCAGCGAGATCCCACGGTAGTTGCCAAAGTCTGACAGGTCTCTCTTGTCCCATATATTCTCCAGGAGAGAGTGGAGACAGCTGGTGAGCAGAGGTCCTCCTGCTTTATGCACCTCAGCTGGGATTCCTTCAGGCCCTGAGGTTTTGTAATTTTTCATTTGTTTGATGGCAGTAGTTACCTCGCCCAGGGATGGAGGATAGCTGAGGTGGGTCAGCTCTGAATGCTGAGGGACCTGCTGGGTAGTCAGGTCACCCACATCGGTGTTTCGATTGAGCAGCGAATGGTAGTGCCGATAGCCCGGTTTGTTGGGTTTCGCCTTAGTAGCCTATCCATCGTGCATCGACTTCATCTGCCGGTGTAGTCGTTGGGTTCCCATGGTGGTCACCTCTTCTGCCAATACCGCCGCTGGGGTCTTGTTGGAACTCTGTAAGCATGTCTGCCTGAGGCGGGGCTCCATCGCAGATTTTTCGTTCGGGGTTTACACCCGTAGCCTTATACTTACCAAGGTTAATCCACAAGGCAGCAGGGCAGTGGTTGGTAGGCGCCAGGATGTGTCCACATGGTAGTGGGACTATGCGCCATCCCTCTGGGGCCCACTGCTGCTCCGAGATCCCCTGCTGGTCTAGCATGGGCCCACGAGGCACCCAGTTACCGTGTGTTGCCACGAAGAGGCACAGCAGGAGTCTTGATGGTGAAGAGGCAGGCGAAGCAAGCAGTGGTTGCACCTTAACACTAACAAAATACTGCCACACTAGACGCATTACATACACACACACAAACACACATTACTACTACTGTGTGTGTGTGTGTGTGTGTGTGTGTCCTTATAATAGCTCACTGTAGTAGTGCACAAACGGGCCGCAGGAAGAAATTCATAACTCAACTATTTATCCATACTGTGGCAGCAGACAACCTGATATAATTTATTAATTTTACTTAACAAAAAGTAAATAAATAAACAGTCTATTTAACTCACAACTTCGTGTACTAAATAAGCAATATTTTTTTTAACTAACTCACTTTTCGTTTAATTTCCCTAAGGGTTGAGGAGGCAGATTAATATATACAAAAACACGCAAGATGTATCATAATCTGACTGAGTCGTGATGAAGAGTCATGCACGACGGGGTAATTAGACTATCAAATCGATCTATCCATTATCCCGTGCATTTTTACGAATTATGATTGGTCTAAAGGAGAATGATAATTGTCAACATGCACGAGCGAGAAAACTGTAAGAACCTGTCAACAAACTCCCGAGTCGCCAAATATGGACACAAGATGGTGACGTCATCATTACGATAGAAGTGATCATAAGATCGACCAATCATGAATGAATCTAGTTGGCAGAGACCGCCCACTGCGACAGGGGGCGGGGCCTGGGCGTAAAGTGGAGCAGGAAAATGGGCAGTTTGTTATCGAGAAGGTGGGGGGTAATGTATAGGGGGGGGGGGGGGTGAAAAGGTAAGAGTGGAAGGCCAGGAATAAAGAAACTGAGAGAAAAAAAAGAAGCGAATGGGATAATGAACAGAAAACAATGATAATATAAACAAGAGAGAATAATAATAGTGAAAATAAAGAAATAGGATAAAGAAGACATGAATAAGTGATGATGATGATGATGATGATGATGATGATGATGAAGGAAGAAGGGAGAAGGAGAGAAGACAAATAAAAGAAAGAAGTATATAAAATGAAGAAAAGAGATAGACAACACACGCACACACACCACACACACACACACATACACATACATACATACATATATATACATACATACATACATAACATACATACACACACACACACACAGGGTAGGAGAAAGGAAGGAAGTAGGAGAGAGAGAGAGAGAGAGAGAGAGAGAGAGAGAGAGAGAGAGAGAGAGAGAGAGAGAGAGAGAGAGAGAGAGGGAGAGAGAGGGTAACGAAGGGTACTGAGATAGACGCAAAAAAGGAGGAGGACGACCACATCAAACACCTTCCTGAAAAATACATAATTGTTACTGTACGAGAGAGAGAGAGAGAGAGAGAGAGAGAGAGAGAGAGAGAGAGAGAGAGAGAGAGAGAGAGAGAGAGAGAGAGAGACGACCACTTTTCCTTCATCTATTAAAACCTCTGCCCATTTTTACAGTTAATTGCCTCCTGAGGATTACCGCTGCCCACGCCTTTCAGGGCCCTGGCTGTGAGGGCCCCGGCCATGTATATGAGGGCCCGGACCATGACTACAAGGGCACTAATAGAGTAACACACACACACACACGCGCGCTAAACTCTAAACACACTCTCACACCTAATTACAGAAGGGTGAGGGAGGGGAGGTGAGGAGAGAGGAAGGAGAAGGGAGAGGAAGGAACGGGGCGGTGGGGGTTGGGGAAGGGGATTTGAGGTCAAGTGAAGAGAGAGGGAAGAAGGGGGGGGAAGTGGAGATGGAAGAGGAGATTAGGGAGAAAGAGAGAGGAGGGGAAGGGGAGAAGGAGGGAAGGGAGAAGGGGAAGGGGAGAAGGGAGGTGGGTGAGAGGAGGAGGGAGAGAGGAGATTAGGGGGAGAGAGAGAGAGGGAGGGAGGGGAGAAGGGAGGAAGGGGAAGGGGGAAGGGGAGGGAGGTGAGGTGGAGAGGAGGAGCGAGAGAGGAGATTAGGGAGAGAGAGGAGGGGAGGGAAGGGGAGAAGGGAGGGAAGGGGAGAAGGAGGAAGGGAGAAGGGAGGAGAGGAGAGGAGGAGGGAGAGGAGATGAGAGAGAGAGGGAGGGAAGGGAGAGAAGGGAGGGAAGGGGAGAAGGAGGGAAGGGAGAAGGGAGGGGGGAGAAGGAGGAGGAGAGGAGGAGGGAGAGGGAGATTAGGGAGAGAGAGGAGGAGGGGAGGGAGAGAGGGATGGGAGGATCCTGCCGTCAAGGTACCAGATGACAGATGGCACCTCCGTGTTATTTATCAACCACGAGTGCCAGGTTAGTGCCTCCCCTTTGCCCCAAGATGGCACTTCCTCTGACGTCATATATGGACTATCACCCTCCTCTGACGTCACCTACGGGGTTGGCACTCACTGGACGTCACCTACGGGGTTGACACTCACTCTGACGTCACCTACGGGTTGACACTCACTCTGACGTCACCTACGGGGTTGACACTCACTCTGACGTCACCTACGGGGTTGACACTCACTCTGACGTCACCTTCCTTTATTTTCTCGATATTGTTATTACTCTCTCTCTCTCTCCTGCTTCACTCATTGTATTTATTTTCTCTCTCTTTCATCTTATTACCCTGTTCATTTCTCTTAATCTCTCCCTCTCTCCCTTTCTCATTTTCTCCATTCTTACGTCTTCTTCTCCTTTCTTTCCGTTTCTCAATTTCTTCATCAATCAATTTCTTTCTTTTCTTCATACCACTCCTCTCCTCGGTTTCTTTCTCTCTCTCTCTTATTCTCCATATGTCTTTTTCTCTCTTTTATTCCTGGTCTGCCTTTCTCTCTCTCTCTTCTTTCTTATGTTTTTTTCTCTCTTACACCCTTTCTCTCCCTTTCCTGCTTCACTACCTCATGTTTCATCATACATCCTTCCTGTCTCCCTTCCCCTTCCTCTCTTCCTTCCCATTCCCTGCCCTTCCTCTCTCCCTTTCCCTTCTCCCATCATTCTCCTTCCCATTATCGCCCCTTTCCACCTCACCCCTCCTTCGTTATTGCCACCAATTTCAAATTTATCACAATTTTCTAATATTCTCCGGTTCCTCATCATTTCTATTTCCTGGGGTTTATTATCGTTTCTTTCATCCCCTTCTATTCGTTTCCCACTGAATTATCGGGATTTTTGGGGTTATATCGATTTTTATTCATCTCAGAGCATTTCCAAGTATACCTAAAATATCCAGCTGAGAATTTTTTTTGTTTTTCACCCATATCGCCCATAATTTTATTATTATTTCCCGTCATTAAATAGCTTTCTTCACTTATTTCCAAATATTTCTCATTATCAGTCATCATTTTTTCTATTATATCCAATCTTAATATTATTATTTCACATTATTTCCCAACATATTTTTTTCGGTATTTTCCGTCATAGCATCTCCACATATTTCGAAACATATCCTTATATCTCATTATTTCTCAATATTTCCCATCATTATACACCTATCTTCTAAATTCCCTTAATATAGTGCATCATAATATTTCATAATTTCTATTTCCACAACAACTTATATTATTTCCCTTTATTTCCACAACAACTTATATTATTTCCCACTATTTCCACAATAACTTATTTTACTTCCCACTATTTCCACAACAACTTATATTATTTCCCACTATTTCCACAACTTATATTATTTCTCACTATTTCCACAACTTAAATTATTTCCCACTATTTCCACAATAACTTATATTATTTCCCACTATTTCCACAACAACTTATATTTCCCACTTTTTCCACAACTTATATTAACTCCCACTATTTCCACAATAACTTATTTATTTCCCACTATTTCACCAACAACTTATATTATTTCACTATTTCCACAAATAATCTTATTATTTCCCACTATTTCAACAACTTATATTATTTCCCACTATTTCCACAACTTATATTATTTCCCACTATTTCCTCAAGAACTTATATAATTTCCAATGATTTCCCTAACTTATATTATTTCCTACTATTTCCGCAACTTATATTATTTCACTTTTCCACAACTTATATTATTTCACTCTTTCCACAATAACATATTATTTCCAACTATTTCACAACTTATATATTACTATTTCCACAAAAACTTATATTATTCCCACTATTTCCACAACTTATATTATTTCACTATTTCCACAAAAATTTTATATTATTCCCACTATTTCCACAACTTATTATTTCCCACTATTTCCACAACTTATATTATATCCCACTATTTCCACAACTTATATTATTTCCCACTATTTCCACAACTTATATTATTTCCTACTATTTCCACGATAACTTATATTATTTCCCACTATTTCCACAACTTATATTATTTCCCACTATTTCCACGATAACTTATATTATTTCCCACTATTGCTGAAACTTAACCTCACTCATTTTTTTTTTTCCCCTGTAAATACAAAACGTCAACACAGTCCGACAGTTTGTGTTTCCCCCCCTGTGGCAGATGATCAGTGTTGGCATATGTACTGTACACTGTTGCCCTCCTATACACAGTACAACCCCGTGTTATTGTTACCCCCCTTATACACAGTACAACCCCATGTTATTGTCTAATTTCTTATACACAGTACAACCCCGTGTCATTGTGACTTTATATACAGTATAAGCCCGTGTTATTGATACCCCTTATATACACAGTACAACCCCGTGTTATTGTTACCCCTTATATACAGTACAACCCCGTGTTATTGTTACCCCCTTATACACAGTACAACCCCATGTTATTGTTACCTTCTTATACACAGTACAACCCCGTGTTATTGTTACCCCTTATACACAGTACAACCCCGTGTCATTGTTACCCTTATATACAGTACAACCCCTGTTATTGATACCCCCTTATATACAGTACAACCCCTGTGTGTTATTGTTCCACTCTTATACACAGTACAACCCCAGTACAGTCATCTCCCTTATACACAGTACAACCCCTGTGTTATTGTTACCCCCTTATATACAGTACAACCCCGTGTCATTGTTGCCACTTCCCCTTATACAGTTACAACCCCATGTTATTGTTACCCTCTTATACACAGTACAACCTGGTGTTATTGTTACCCCTTTATACACAGTACAACCCTGTACACATATTCCCCTTATATACAGTACAACCCTGTTATTGTTCCATTCCTTATACAAGTACAACCCCGTATTATTGTTACCCCCCTTATACACAGTACAACCTGGTGATATTGTTACCCCTTATATACAGTGCAAACCTGTGTCAGTGTTACTCCCCTTTATATACAGTATAAGCCCGTGTTATTGATACCCCCTTTATATACAGTACAACCCTCGTGTTATTGTTATCTCTTATACACAGTACAACTTGCACATGTTACTCCTTTATACACAAACCCCGTGTTATTGTTACCCCCCTATACACAGTACAACCCCGTGTTATTGTTACCCTCATATACAACCCTAATGTGTTATGTACATCTTCCTTATAATACAACCCCTGTGTTATAGCTCTCTTTATATGTAACCCCGTGTTATTGTTACCCCTTTATATACAGTACAATCCCGTGTTATTGTTACCCCTTATATACAGTACACAATCCTGTAATATTGTTCCCTTATAAGTACAACCCTGTGTTATTAGCACTCTTATAAAACAGTACACACCCTGTGTTATAGCTTCTTATATACAGTACAACCCCGTGTTATTGTTACTCCCCTTTATACAACCCTGTGTTATTGTTACCCCCTTTATATACAGTACAATCCCGTGTTATTGTTACCCCTTATAAACAGTACAACCCCTGTATTATTGTTACCCTCTTATACACAGTACAACCCTGTACACAGCATTCTTATATAGAACCCCGTTATTGTTATCCCCTTATACACAGTGCAACCCGTTTTTGTTACCCCCTTATATACAACCCCGTGTTATTGTTACCCCCTTATATACAGTACAACCTGTGTTATTAGTTCTTTATACTACAACCCTGTGTTATTGTTACCCTTAAGTACAACCCCGTGTTATTGTTACGTCCTTATATATAACCCCTGAGTTATTGTTACCCCCTTATACAGGTGCTACCCCGTGTTTTGTTACCCCCTATATACAACCCTGTGTTATTGTTCCCCTTATACACAGTAACCTGTGTTTTTGTTACCCCTTATATACAACCCTGTGTTATTGTTACCCCCTTATACACAGTACAACCCCGTGTCATTGTTACCTCTTATATACAGTACAACCCCATGTTATTGTTACCAACTATTTTCAACCCCATGTTATTGCCCCCCTTAGAACCACCCCAGAGGTAGGATAAGATTGATTGACTGATTGAGTGTGGTCATTACATCCCTGGCGAGGAAACAGCTTCGGTTATATGCCACCGAGGGGAAGGACAAGAAAGATTTGGAAGACAGAATATAAAAACAAACACAGAATACTTTAAGGTTTTTGTTTGGAGATTTATATATATTTTTTTACAGATAATAAGACTCGATTTCACCTAACTGGAACTATATAAATCTGAGACGAAAACACTATAATGTATTCCTATGTGGTATTTTCTTTTTAGTTATTTCTCCCTATATAGAAATCAATATAGTGCGTGGTTGTCCTGTGTCTAATATTAAATCGTTTCCCCTTTCCTGTGTTTTATTTCGATATGTAATTTCTCGTTTCTGTCATTTCTTTTTTTCATGTCATTTCTCGTTCGTCTCTTTTCCTTACTCTTGTTTTGTCTCGTTTCTCTCCTTTATTACTCTAAGCTTCTTACCATTTTTTTTATACCTTGACTTTCTTTCTGTATCTTTCTCTTTCTTTTTCATGACTCTCACTGTTTTTTTCTCTCATTAAATGTTTCTCTCTCTCTCTCACCCTCTTTGTTTCTCTGTTTCTCTCACTCTATTTTTTTTCTCTCTCTCTCTCTCTCCTTTGTTCTCCTATCCCTGACAATATTCCTGTTTTCATCTTATTTCTATCTCTACTAAATTCTGCTACTCTCATCCTCTTCTCCCTCTTCCTATTCTTCACCTCTCCCTGCCAGTCTCTCTCTCTCTCTCTCTCTCTCTCTCTCTCTCTCTCTCTCTCTCTCCCCTTTTGCTTTATTTCTCTTATTTCCAATTCTCCTCCCTCTCACCTTCTCTCTTCCCTGCTCATCTCCTCTCTCTCTCTCTCTCTCTCTCTCTCTCTCTCTCTCTCTCTCTCTCTCTCTCTCTCTCTCTGCTCTTTCCTTTATTTCTCTATGTCCCCTCTCTCTCTTTCTTTCCTTTCTCTTGTCATTTTCTTTCTCTTACTCTCCCTCTCTCTCTCTGTCATTCTCTTTCCTCTCTCTCCCCTCTGTCATTCTCTTTCTCCCTCTCTTCCCTCTATCATTCTCTTTCTCCTCTTTTCCTTCTGTCCGTTCTCGTTCTCCCTCTCTCCCCTCTGTCATTCTCGTTCTCCCTACTCTCTTCCCTCTGTCATTCTCTTTCTCTCTCCTCTTCCTTCTGTCATTCTCGTTCTCCCCTCTCTTCCTCTGTCTTCTCGTTCTCCTACTCTCTTCCCTCTGTCATTCTCTTTCTCTCACCCTCTTTCTTCTGTCATTCTCGTTCTCCTCTCTCCTTCCCTCCTGTCATTCTCTTTCTCTCACCCTCTTCCTTCTGTCATTCTCGTTCTCCCTCTCTTCCCTCTGTCATTCTCGTTCTCTCTCTCTTCCCTCTGTCATTCTCTTTCTCTCACCCTCTTTCTTCTGTCATTCTCGTTTCTCCCACTCTCTCTTCCCTCTGTCTTCTCGTTTTCCTCCTCTCTTCCTTCTGTCATTCTCTTTCTCCCCTCTTCTCCCTCTGTCATTCTCGTTCTCTACTCTCTTCCCTCTGTCATTCTCTTTCTCTCACCCTCTTTCTTCTGTCATTCTCTTTCTCCACTCTCTTCCCTCTGTCATTCTCGTTCTCCTCTCTCTTCCTTCTGTCATTCTCATTCTCCTCTCTCCCTCTCCATTCCCTTTCTCCCACTCTCTTCCTTCAGTCATTCTCGTTCTCCTACTCTCTTCCCTTCTGTCATTCTCGTTCTCCTACTCTCTTCCTTCTGTCATTCTCTTTCTCTCACTCTCTCCCCTCTGTCATTCTCGTTCTCCTACTCTCTTCCCTCTGTCATTCTCTTTCTCTCACTCTCTCCCCTCTGTCATTCTGTTCTCTCTCTTCTTCCCTCTGTCATTCTCTTTCTCCCCTCTCTTTCTTCTGTCATTCTCTTTCTCTCCTCTCTTCCTTCTGTCATTCTCTGTTCTCCTTCTCTCTTCTTTCTGTCATTCCCTTTCTCCCTCTCTCCCCTCTGTCATTCTCGTTCTCCTACTCTCTTCCTTCATCATTCTCGTTCTCCCCTCTCTCTTCCTTCTGTCATTCCCCTTTCTCCTCTCTCCCCTCTGTCATTCTCGTTCTCCCTACTCTCTTCCTTCTGTCATTCTCGTTCCTACTCTCTTCCTTCTGTCATTCTCGTTCTCCCTCTCTTCTTTCTGTCATTCCTTTCTCCTCTCTTCCCTCTGTCATTCCCTTTCTCCCCTCTCTTCCTTGATCATTCTCGTTCTCCTCTCTCCCCTCTGTCATTCCCTTTCTCCTCTCTTCTTCAGTCATTCTCGTTCTCCCTCTCTCTCCCTCTGTCATTCTCGTTCTCTACTCTCTTCTTCTGTCATTCCCTTTCTCCCCTCTCTCCCTCTGTCATTCCCTTTCTCCCTCTTCCTTCAGTCATTCTCGTTCTCCTACTCTCTTCCTTCTGTCATTCTCGTTCTCCTACTCTCTCCCTCTGTCATTCTCTTTCCTCACTCTCTTCTTCCCTCTGTCATTCTCTTTCACTCACTCTCTTCCCCTCTATTCTCCTTCCTCTTCCCCTCTGTCATTCTCGTTCTCTCTCTCTTCCTCTTCATTCTCTTTCCTCTCTCTTCCTCTGTCATTCTCTTTCTCTCTCTTCCCCTCTGTCATTCTCCTTCCCTCTCTTCCCTCTGTCATTCTCTTTCTCTCTCTCCCTCTGTCATTCTCTTTCTCTCCTCTCTTCCCTCTGTCATTCTCTTTCTCTTACTCTCTCCTCTGTCATTCTCTTTCTCCCTCTCTCCTTCCTCTGTCATTCTCTTTCTCTCCTCTCCCCTCTGTCATTCTCGTTTCTCTCTTCCCTCTGTCATTCTCTTTCACTCCTCTCTTCCTCTGTCATTCTCTTTCACTCTCTCCCCTCTGTCATCTCTCTCTCTCTCCTCTGTCATTCTCCCTTACTCTCTTCCCTCTGTCATTCTCTTTTCCTCTCTCTCCCCTCTGTCATTCTCTTTCTCTTACTCTCTCCCTCTGTCATTCTCTTTCTCTCTCTCTTCCTCTCTGTCATTCTCTTTCTCTCCTCTTCCCTCTGTCATTCCTCTTTCACTCTCTCTCTGTCATTCTCTTTCTCTTCTCTCTCCCTCTATCATTCTCTTTCTCCTCTCTTCCCTCTGTCATTCTCTTTCACTCTCCCCACTGTCATTCTCTTTCTCCCTACTCTCTCCCTCTGTCATTCTCTTTCCACTCTCTTCCCTCTGTCATTCTCTTTTCTCTCCTCTCTTCCCTCTGTCATTCTCTTATCTCTCCCCTCTGTCATTCTCTTTCTTTCCTCTCTTCTCTCTGTCATTCTCTTTCCTCTCTTCCTCTGTCATTCTCTTTCTCTCCTCTCTCCCCTCTGTCATTCTCTTTCTCTCCTCTCTCCCTCTATCATTCTCTTTCTCCCTACTCTCTCCCTCTGTCATTCTCTTTCCTCTCTCCCCTTATCTTCTTTCTCCCTCTCTCCCTCTGTCATTCTCTTCACTCTCTTCCCTCTGTCATTCTCTTTCTCCTCTCTTCTTCTGTCATTCTCTTTCACTCTCTCCCCTCTGTCATTCTCTTTCTCCTACTCTCTCTCCCTCTGTCATTCTCTTTCACTCTCTTCCCTCTGTCATTCTCTTTCTCACTCTCTTCCCTCTGTCATTCTCTTTCCTCTCTCCCCTCTGTCATTCTCTCTCTTACTCTCTCCTCTGTCATTCTCTTCTCTCTCCCCTCTGTCATTCTCTTTCTTTCACTCTCTTCCCTCTGTCATTCTTTTTCACTCTCTTCCCTCTGTCATTCTCTTTCCTCTCTCCCCTCTGTCATTCTCTTTCTCTTACTCTCCCCTCTGTCATTCTCTTTCCTCTCTCCCCCTGTCATTCTCTTTCTCCTCTCTCTCCTCTGTCATTCTCTTTCCTCTCTCCCCTCTGTCATTCTCTTTCTCCTACTCTCTTCCCTCTGTCATTCTCTTTCTCTCACTCTCTTCCCTCTGTCATTCTCTTTCCTCTCTCCCCTCTGTCATTCTCTTTTTCCTTTTCCTCTCTTCCCTCTGTCATTTCTCTTTCACTCTCTCCCCTCTGTCATTCTCTTTCTCCTCTCTCTTCCCTCTGTCATTCTCTTTTTCTCTCCTCTCTTCCCTCTGTCATTCTCTTTCCTCTCTCCCCTCTGTCATTCTCTTTCTCTTACTCTCTCCCTCTGTCATTCTCTTTCTCTCACTTTTCTTCCCTCTGTCATTCTCTTTCACTCTCTCCCCTCTGTCATTCTCTTTCTCCACTCTCTTCCCTCTGTCATTCTCTTCTCTCTCCCCTCTGTCATTCTCTTTCTTTCCTCTCTTCCCTCTGTCTTCTCTTTCCTCTCTCCCCTCTGTCATTCTCTTTCTCACTCTCTCCCTCTGTCATTCTCTTTCTCTTACTCTCTCCCCTCTGTCATTCTCTTTCTCTTACTCTCTCCCTCTGTCATTCTCTTTCTCTCCTCTCCTCTGTCATTCTCTTTCTCTCCACTCTCCCCTCTGTCATTCTCTCTCTCTTACTCTCTCCCCTCTGTCATTCTCTCTCTTACTCTATCCCTCTGTCATTCTCTCTCCTCCCTCTGTCATTCTCTTTCTCTTACTCTCTCCCTCTGTCATTCTCTTTCTACTCTCCCTCTGTCATTCTCTTTCTTTACTCTGTCCCTCTGTCATTCTCTCCTCCTCTCCCTCTGTCATTCTCTTTCTCCTACTCTCTTCCCTCTGTCATTCTCTTTCACTCTCTCCCCTCTGTCATTCTCTTTCTCCTACTCTCTCCCCTCTGTCATTCTCTTCCTCTCTCCCCTCTGTCATTCCTCTCTTACTCTCTTCCCTTTGTCATTCTCTTTCACTCTTTTCCCTTTGTCATTCTCTTTCTCTCCTCTCTTCCCTCTGTCATTCTCTTTCTATCCTGTCATTCTCTTTCTCCCACTCTCTTCCCTCTGTCATTCTCTTCCCTCTGTCATTCTCTTTCTATCCTGTCATTCTCTTTCTCCCTCTCATCCCTTTTTCTGTCATTCTCTTTCAGTCTCTTCCCTCTGTCATTCTCTTTCTACCCTGTCATTCTCTTTCTCCCACTCTCTTCCCTCTGTCATTCTCTCACTCTCTCACACTCACTATGCCAGGCGCGTCTCTCCTAACACTGTGATCTACGGCACCCGGCCTGAGTCGGCGTGACCCCAATGCTGATGTGGGGTTGTGGGATGGTGGGGTTGGGGATGGTGGGGGTGTGGGGATGATGGGGTGTAGAGATGATGGGGTGTGGGGATAATGGGGGTGTCGTGGGATGGTGGTGTGGGGCGATGATGGGGTGTGGGGGATGGTGGTGTGGGGGTGATGGGGTGTGGGGGGATGATGGGGTGTGGGGATGATGGGGGTGTCGTGGGATGGTGGTGTGGGGCGATGATGGGGTGTGGGGGGATGGTGGGGTGTGGGGGATGGTAGGGGTGTGGGGGATGTATGGGTGTGGGGGATGATGGGGTGTGGGGATGATGGGGGTGTCGTGGGATGGTGGTGTGGTGGGATGGTGGGGTGTGGAGAGGATGGTGGGGTGTGGGGGGATGGTGGGGGTGTGGGGAGATGGGGTGTGGGGATGTTGGCAATATCAAGGGTCAAAAAGTATTGGTGTATAATGGTGTCAGGTGTCAGAGGGTGTACTGACAACACACACACACACACACACACACCGTTGGGTCGTGGCTACACATAGTCTCCCTTACCTTTGTCACCTGAGGACGGTGTGTCGAGTCTTTCCCAGGTAAGTCATTAAGTGGCCAACGACTAATTCTCCTGGAACACGAAAGATAAAAATATAGTGAGTCAATGATTAATAAAAATACAGAAATAAACAATAACATTTACCTCCAGCTGTGGCGAGAATAGACAAATATAAAAAACATCACTCGAGTGGATGAAAACTTTGCCCGCGACCCGTTACCATAGGAGGGTAAACATCGAACCACAAACACTCTCACCTTAAATTAATGTAGTCACCCCTGGAGGCTGTCTCATGCCCTCGAATTTTTTAACCCTTAAATATAATATTGCCGTGACAACAATTGGTGAACTCCAGGGCGATCATCACCTTGTCATATGTTGATAGAGATTGGTGAAGATCCACAAACCCGTTCTCCAGTTATTTTGTGGACAGACAAACGAACACAGACAGAGACAAGACGGAAAATATTACCCGACCGCGCAGTTGTGGACAGGATGATTAGATTACAAATATCAGTAAATGGCGAATCATGTATACAAAATTTGCAATATATAAAATTATTTCCGAGTTGTGCTCCAGACACGAAATGCAAACAGACAGACAGACAAAACCCATTATCTGTACCTCCCTTTAATCTTCTTTGTGCGGGGAATAATATATTTATCAAATGGGAGAACAGTTACAAAACAGCGCCAAACTGTCAACAACACCAAAAAAAATGTGTTTGGTAATAAAAGTTTCAATGATACAATATAAAAATACGTGTGTGTGTGTGTGTGTGTGTGTGTGTGTGTGTGTGTGTGTGTGTGTGTGTGTGTGTGTGTGTGTCTCCGGGGGCAACAATGTATATATACATGTTGCAGTGTTTCATGTGCGAGAGAGCAATGGTGTTTATGGTGATGCCTAATGGTGTGTTATGATGGTGGTAATGTTATGGTAGTGGTAGTGGTGGTGTTATGGTAGTGGTGGTGTTATGGTGGTGGTGTTATGGTGGTGGTGGTGGTGTTATGGTGGTGGTGGTGTTATGGTAGCGGTAGTGGTGGTGTTATGGTGGTGGTGGTGGTGTTATGGAGGTGGTGGTGGCGTTATGGTGGTGGTGGTGTTATGGTGGCGGTAGTGGTGGTGTTATGGTGGTGGTGGTGGTGTTATGGAGGTGGTTGGTGGCGTTATGGTGGTGGTAATGTTGTAGTGAGTGGTAGTGGTGGTGTTATGGTAGTGGTGGTGTTATGGTGGTGGTGTTATGGTGGTGGTGGTGGCGTTATGGTGGTGGTGGTGTTATGGTAGCGGTAGTGGTGGTGTTATGGTGGTGGTGGTGGTGTTATGGAGATTGGTGGTGGTGTTATGGTAGTGGTAGTGGTGGTGTTATGGTGGTGGTGCTGGTGTTATGGTGGTGGTGGTGGTGTTATGGTGTAGTGGTGGTGTTATGGTGGTGGTGGTGGTGTTATGGTGTGGTAGTGGTGGTGTTATGGTGGTGGTGGTGGTGTTATGGATGGTGGTGGTGTTATGGTGAGTGGTAGTGTGGTGGTGTTCTGGTGGTGGTGGTGTTATGGTGGTGGGTGGTGTTATATGGTGGTGTGTTATGGTGGTGGTGGTGTGTTATGGTGGTGGTGTGGTGTGTTATAGTGGTGGTGGTGGTGTTATGGTGGTGGTGGTGAATTATTTATGGTGGTGTGTTATGGTGGTGGTGGTGTGTTATGGTGGTGGTGGTGTGTTATAATTGGTGGTGGTATTATTTATATGGTGGTGGTGGTGTGTTATGAGGTGGTGTGGCGTGTTATGGTAATTGTTGAGGTGTGTTATAGTGGTGGTGTGTTATGGTGGTGGTGGTGTGTTATGGTGGTGGTGGTGTGTTATAGTAGGTGGTATTTAATTGTTATGGTGGTGGTGAATTGTGTTATGGTGGTGGTGGTGTTGTAATTGGTGGTGGTGTGTTATGGTAGTTGGTGGTGTTATGGTGGTGGTAGTGTGTTATGGTGGTGGTGGTGTGTTATGGTGGTGGTGGTGTGTTATAGTGGTGGTGGTGTGTTATGGTGGTGGTGGTGTGTTATAGTGGTGGTGGTGGTGGTGGTGTTATGGTGGTGGTGGTGTGTTATGGTGGCGTGGTGGTGGTGTTATGGTGGTGGTGGTGTGTTATGGTGGTGGTGGTGTGTTATGGTGGTGGTGGTGTGTTATGGTGGTGGTGGTGTAGTGGTGGTGGTGGTGTGTTATGGTGGTGGTGGTGTGTATAGTGGTGGTGGTGGTGTGTTATGGTGGTGGTGGTGTGTTATAGTGGTGGTGGTGCGTTATGGTGGTGGTGGTGTGTTATGGTGGTGGTGGTGTGTTATGGTGGTGGTGGTGGTGTGTTATGGTGGTGGTGGTGTGTTATGGTGGTGGTGGTGTGTTATGGTGGTGGTGGTGTGTTATGGTGGTGGTGGTGTGTTATGGTGGTGGTGAATTGTGTTATGGTGGTGGTGGTGGTGTGTTATGGTGGTGGTGGTGTGTTGTGACAGTGCGTGTGTGTTATGGTGGTGGTGGTGTGTTATGGTGGTGGTGGTGTGTTATGGTGGTGGTGGTGTGTTATGGTGGTGGTGGTGGTGTGTTATGGTGGTGGTGGTGTGTGTTGTGGTGGTGGTGGTGTGTTATGGTGGTGGTGGTGTGTTATGGTGGTGGTGGTGTGTTATATGGTGGTGGTGGTGGTGTTATGGTGGTGGTGGTGGTGTGTTATGGTGGTGGTGGTGTGTTATGGTGGTGCGTGTGTGTTATGGTGGTGGTGGTGTGTTGGTGGTGGTGGTGTGTTATGGTGGTGGTGGTGGTGTGTGTTATGGTGGTGGTGGTGTGTTATGGTGGTGGTGGTGTGTTATGGTGGTGGTGGTGTGTTATGGTGGTGGTGGTGTGTTATGGTGGTGGTGGGGGTGTGTATGGTGGTGGTGGTGGTGTTGTAATTGGTGGTGGTGGTGGTGTGTTATGGTGGTGCATTTGGTGTGTTATGGTGGTGGTGGTGGTGGTGGTGGTGTGGTATGGTGGTGGGTGGTGTGTTATGGTGGTGGTGGTGTGTTATGGTGGTGGTGGTGTATTATGTGTTGGTGGTGGTGTGTTGTTTATGGTGGTGGTGGTGTGTTATGGTGTGGTGGTGTGTTATGGTGGTGGTGTGTGTTATGGTGGTGGTGGTGTGTTATGGTGGTGGTGGTGTGTTATGGTGTGGTGGTGGTGGTGTGTTATGGTGGTGGTTGTGTGTTATGGTGGTGGTGGTGTGTTATGGTGGTGGTGGTGGTGTGTTATGGTGGTGGTGTGTTATGGTGGGTGGTGGTGTGTTATGTTGGTGGTGGTGTGTTATGGTGGTGGTGGTGTGTTATGGTGGTGGTGGTGTGTTATGGTGGTGGTGGTGTGTTATGGTGGTGGTGGTGTGTTATGGTGGTGGTGGTGTGTTATGGTGGTGGTGGTGTGTTATGGTGGTGGTGGTGTGTTATGGTGGTGGTGGTGGTGTGTTATGGTGGTGGTGGTGTGTTATGGTGGTGGTGGTGTGTGTTATGGTGGTGGTGGTGTTTGTGTTCCTCTTCTCTTCGTCCTCCTCTCCTGGCCTTCCTCCCTTGTCCTCCTCTCCTGGCCTTCCTCCCCTTGTCCTCCTCTCCTCGCCTTCCTCCCCTTCCTCCCTCTCCTGGCCTTGTCCCCCTTGTCCTCCTCCTCCTTCCTCCCCTTGTCCTCCTCTCCTCGCCTTCCTCCCCTTGTCCTCCTCTCCTCGCCTTCCCTCACCTTGTCCTTCTCTCCTCGCCTTCCTCCCCTTGTCCTCCTTGTCCTCCTCTCTCGCCTTCCTCCCTTGTCCTCCTCCCCTCTCCTTATAGACACCGTTCTCATCCTCCTCTCTCTCCCCTTCTACCTTTCCCTTCTTCCCCTGTGACAGTTCTCTCCTCACCTTCACCTCTTACCGTTCATCATCTGCCCTCTCTTGACCTACACTCTCCCCTCCCTACACCCTCTCCTTTCCCTACACCCTTTCTCTCCCCACCCTCTCCCCTCTCCCCCACCCCTCTCCTCTCCCCACCTCTCTCTCCCCTACTCTCTCCCTCCCCTACACCCCTCTCCTCTCCAACACCCTCTCCTCTCCCCACCCTCTCTCTCCCCTACACCCCTCTCCCCTCCCCTACACCTCTCCTCTCCCCTACACCCTCTCCTCTCCCCTACACCCTCCTCTCCCCCTACACCCTCCTCTCCCTACACCTCTCCTCTCCTACACCTCTCCTCTCCCCTACTCTCTCTCCCTTCCCCACCTCTCCTCTCCTACACCTCTCCTCCCCACCCTCCTCCCCTACACCTCTCCCTCTCCCTACCTCTCCTCACCCCACCCTCTCCTCTCCCCTACATCCTCTTCTCTCCCCCTATCCTTCTCCTCTCCCCACCCCCTCTCCTCTCCCCCCCCCTCTCCTCTCCCCTATACCCTTTCCTCTCCCCACCCCTCTCCTCTCCCTACCTTCTCCCTCTCCCCACCCTCTCTTCTCCCCCTACACCCTCTCCCACTCCCCACCCCTCTCCTCTCCCACCCTCTCCTCTCCCTATACCCTTTCTCTCCCCTACACCTCTCCCCTCCCCCCTATACCTTCTCCCTCTCCCTACACCCTCTCCTCTCCCCACCCCTCTCCACTCCCCCTACCTCTCCTCTCCCACCCCTCTCCTCTCCCTCTACCTTTCCTCTCCCCTACACCCTCTCTCTCCCTATACCTTCTCCTCTCCCCCACCCTCTCCTCCCCTACACCCTCTCTCTCCCCTACACCCTCTCTCTCTCCTTTCCTCTCCCCTACACCTCTCCTCCCTACCTTTCCTCTCCCCCTACACCCTCTGCCCTCCCTACACCCTCTGCCCTCCCCTACACCTTCTCTCTCCCTACACCTTTTCCTATCCCCTACCCTCTCCTCCTCCCCTACACCCTCTGCCCTCCCCTACACCCCTCTGCCCTCCCTACCCTCTCCTCCCCCTCTCCTCTCCCCTACACCATCTTCTCTCCCCTACACCTCTCCTCTCCCCCACCCTCTGCCCTCCCCTACACCCTCTGCCCTCCCCTACACCTCTCCTCCCCTACACCCCTCTCTCTCCCCTACACACTCTCTCCCCTCCTACACCCTCTCCCTCACCCCACTACACCTCTCCTCTCCCTACACCCTCTCTCTCCTACACCCTCTCCTCTCTACACCTCTCTCTCCCCTTCCCCCCTCTCTCTACCCTCTCCCTCTCCCCCTCTCCCTACACCCCTCTCTCCTCTCCCTACACCCCTCTTCCCTCCCTACACCCTCTCCTCCCTCTCCCCTACACCCCTCTCCCTCTCCCACCCTCTCCCTCTCCCCTACACCCTCTCCTCTCCCCCCACCCTTTCCCTCCCCTACACCTCTCCTCTCCTCTCCCCACCCCTCTCTCCCACCCCTCTCCCCTCCCACCCCTCTCTCTCCCACCACCCCTCTCCTCTCCCCTCTCCCTCTCCCCCTCTCCCCTCTCCCCTCTCCTACACCCTCTCCTCTCCTCTCCCCCCACACCCTCTCCTCCTACACCGTCTCCTCTCTTCGTTCACCTTATCATCATCCTTCCTCTAATTCCCCTTCCCTCTCTCCTTACTCAGTTTCTTCCTCTCTCTCTTCCTTACATCTTCTCTCCTCTCATCCATTTTCTCCCTCCTTACACATTCTGTCTTTACTTACCTTTCCCCTTCCGTTCATCTTTCTCTCTCCCACATACTCTCCCTTCCTCTCCGTCCCACTCTTTCCCTCTCACTCATAAATTCCCACTCTACTACTGTATATTTCATATTTGCATAAAAATTCACAGCAATATGTTTACTGTTATTATTATTATTATTATTATTGGCTAAGTGGACAGCGGGAAAGAGTTCACGTGTGTGTGTGTCGTCATAGGTCAGGGGTCATGTCAAGGTTTGTAGAGGGACATGTTTCGTGTATCGATAGCTACTTCTCCCCTCCTCTTTCTCTTCCATCAACCTCTCCCTCTCTCTCCTATCATTCTCTCCCCCTCCTTTATCTTTTCTCTCACTTCCCATCTGTTTCTCTCTATATAGTTTTGAATTTTTGCAGCAGATCAGCTAGTTTATTGTGCACCTCATGTCCCAGCAGCAACAACACACTGTTTACCCGCCGGACACAGGAGTTATGTGAGAGTCTTGTGGCACATTGTAATTTGTTGCTGTGTTTGTCGTGTTTGTGGTGTGTTTGTCCTCACGCAAGCAAACAAACATACCTACCCACACGCACACAAACCCCACGCAACAACAACACAGACATATACATACAAACACACACACACACACACACACAAACAAACAAACAAACACTTCTCCATATTAACAACGCACATCAGGATAAATTAAGTGTCTTGTCTGACTGTGTATACACCATGTATACCCCAATGTACACCAAGCTCATACGTACACGGCCAGGCCCCTGCAGCACTAGTGGGCGGTTGAGTTTGTTGACATAGTAAGAGGGCGTGGGGGGCGGAGGAGACACAGGAGGGGTACAGGGGTGGACACGAGGAGAGCACAGGGGGGTGGACACGGGAGGTACAGGGGTGTGGACACGAGGAGAGCACAGAGGGAGACACGGGGAGGGTACAGGTGGACACGAGAGAGCACAGAGGAGACACAGGGAGGGTACAGAGTGGACACGGAGGGTACAGGGTGGAAACGGAGAGGGTACAGGGGTGGACACGAGGTGCAGGGGGTGGACACGGGGGAGGTACAGGGGTGGAACGGAGGGTGGGATGGACACGAGAGGGGCAGAGTCAGGGGAGGTGCAGGGGATGGACAGAGAGAGCACAGAGGGAGACACGGGGAGGTGGGGATGGACACGGAGAGGGGGGGTGGACACGAGGGAGCACAGGGGTGGACACGGAGGTACAGGGGTGGAAACGGAGAGGGTACAGGGGGTGGACACGGAGGAGGGAAGCAGGGGGTGGACACGAGAAGAGCACAGAGGGGCCGACACGGGGGAGGGTACAGGGGTGACACACGAGGAGAGCACAGGGGTGGACACGAGAGAGCACAGAGGGGGAGACACGGGGAGGGTACAGGGGATGGACACGGAGGGTACAGGGGGTAGACACGGGAGGGGTACAGGGGTGGACACGAGGAGAGCACAGAGGGGAGACACGGGAGGGGTACAGGGGATGGACACGGAGAGGGTGCAGGGGTGGACACGGGGAGAGCACAGAGGGGTGGACACGGGGAGGGGGTACAGGGGTGGAAACGGAGAGGGTACAGGGGTGGACACGGAGAGGGTACAGGGGGTGGACACGAGAAGAGCACAGAGGGGTCGACACGGGAGGTACAGGGGTGGGACACGAGGAGAGGCACAGGGTGGACACGAGGAGAGCACACAGAGGGGAGACACGGGGAGGGTACAGGGATGGACACGGAGAGGGAAAGGGGGGTGGACACGGGGAGGGTACAGGGGTGGACACGAGGAGAGCACAGGAGGGGAGACACGGGGAGGGTACAGGATGGACACGAGGAGAGCACAGAGGGGTAGACACGGGGAGGGTACAGGGGGTGGACACGGGGAGGTACAGGGGGTGGACACGGGAGGGTAAGGCAGGGGTGACACGAGGAGAGCACAGGGGTGGGACACGGGGGAGAGCACAGGGAGGAGACACGGGGAGGGTACAGGGGTGGACACAGGGGGGGTACAGGGGGTGGACACGGGGAGGGGCAGGGGTAGACACGGGAGGGTACAGGGGTGGACACAGGGAGGGCACAGGGGTGACACGAGAGCACAGAGGGGAGACACGGAGGGACAGGGGGTGAACAGGGAGGGCAGGGGGTGGACACGGAGAGGAGACAGGGGGGTAGACACGGGGAGGGTACAGGGGTGACACGGGGGAGAGCACAGGGGTGGACACGAGGAGAGCACAGGAGGTAGACACGGGAGAGGCAGGGGTGGACACGGGAGGAGCACAGGGGTGGACACGAGGAGAGCACAGGGGGTGTGGACACAGGAGAGCACAGGGGGTGGACACAGGAGAGCACAGGGGTGGACACAGGAGAGCACAGGGGTGGACACAGGAGAGCACAGGGGGTGGACACGAGAGAGCACAGGGGGTGGACACGGGGAGAGCATACAGGGGTGGACACAGGAGAGCACAGGGGGTGGACACGGGCAGAGCACAGGGGGTGGACACGGGGAGAGCACAGGGGGTGGACACAGGAGGAGCACAGGGTGGACACGGGGAGAGCACAGGGGGTGGACACAGGAGAGTACAGGGGTGGACACAGGGAGAGCACAGGGGGTGGGACAGGAGGAGCAGGGGTGGACACGGCAGAGCACAGGGGGTGGACACGGGAGAGCACATGGGACACAGGGAGAGCACAGGGGGTGGACACGGAGAGCACAGGGGTGGACACAGGCAGAGCACAGGGGGTGGACACAGGGAGAGCACAGGGGTGGACACGGAGAGAGCACAGGGGTGGGACACGGGGAGAGCAGGGGTGGACACGGGGAGAGCACAGGGGGTGGACAGGCAGAGCACAGGGGTGGACACAGGGAGAGCACAAGGGGGTGGACACGAGGAGAGCACAGGGGGTGGACACGGGAGAGAGCACAGGGGGTGGACACGGGAGAGAGCACAGGGGGGACACGAGGAGAGCACAGGGGTGACACGAGGAGAGCACAGGGGTGGACACAGGAGAGAAGGAGTGTAGACACGGGAGGGGTACAGGGGGTGGACACAGGAGAGCACAGGGGTGGACACAGGAGAGCACAGGGGGTGGACACGAGGAGAGCACAGGGGGGTGGACACGAGGGAGAGCACAGGGGGGTGGACACGAGGGAGAGCACAGGGGGTGGACACGAGGAGAGAGCACAGGTGGACACGAGGAGAGCACAGGGGTAGACACGGGGAGGGGTACAGGGGTGGACACAGGAGAGCACAGGGGTGGACGAGGAGAGCACAGGGGTGGACACGAGGAGAGCACAGGAGTGTAGACACGGGAGGGTACAGGGGTGGACACAGGGAGAGCACAGGGGTGTGGGACGCAGGAGAGCACAGGGGGGTGGACAGAGAGCACAGGAGTGTAGACACGGGAGGGTACAGGGGGTGGACACAGGAGAGCACAGGGGTACACGAGGAGAGCACAGGGGGTAGACACAGGAGAGCACAGGGGTGGACACAGGGAGAGCACAGGGGGTGGACACGAGGGAGAGGCCAGGGGTGGGACACGAGGAGCACAGGTGGGACACGGGAGAGCACAGGGGGTGGACACGGGAGGCACAGGGTGGACACAGGGAGAGCACAGGGGACACGAGGAGAGCACAGGGGGTGGACACAGGGAGAGCACAGGGGGTGGACACGGAGGAGAGCACAGGAGTGTAGACACGGGAGGGGCACAGGGGTGGACACAGGAGAGCACAGGTGGACACGAGGAGAGCACAGGGGGTAGACACAGGAGAGCACAGGGGGTGGGACACGAGGAGAGCACAGGAGGTAGACACGGGGAGGGTACAGGGGTGGACACAGGAGAGCACAGGGGTGGGACACGAGGAGAGCACAGGGGGTGGACACAGGGAGAGCACAGGGGTGGACACGAGGAGAGCACAGGAGGTGGAGAGACAGGGAGGGTACAGGGGTGGACACAGGAGAGCACAGGGGGTGGACACGAGAGAGCACAGGGGGGGGACACAGGAGAGCACAGGGGTGGACACGGGGAGAGCAGGAAGGTAGACACGAGGGTACAGGGGTGGACACGGGAGGGCACAGGTGGACACAGGAGGGCACAGGGGACACGAGGAGAGCACAGGGGTGGACACAGGAGAGCACAGGGGGTAGACACAGGAGAGCACAGGGTGGACACAGGGAGAGCACAGGGGGTGGACACGAGGAGAGCACAGGGGGTAGACACGGGGAGGGTATAGGGGTGGACACAGGAGAGCACAGGGGTGGACACGAGGAGAGCACAGAGGGGTAGACAGAGAGCACAGGGGTGGGACACGAGGAGAGCACAGGGGTGGACACGGGGAGAGCACAGGGGGTGGAATGAGGAGAGCACAGGGGGGTGGACACAGGGAGAGCACAGGAGAGCACAGGGGTGGACACGAGGAGACACAGGGGTAGACACAGGGAGGCTAGGGGGTGGACACGAGGAGAGCACAGGGGGGAAGGGAGGGCACAGGGGTGACACAGGAGAGCACAGGGGTGGGACACGAGAGCACAGGGGTAGACACAGGAGAGCACAGGTGGACACGAGGAGCACAGGGGTGTAGACACGGGGAGGGTACAGGGTGGGACACAGGAGAGCACAGGGGTGGGACACGAGGAGAGCACAGGGGGTGGACAGGGGAGGGTGAACGAGGAGACCAGAGAGTGTAGACACGGGGAGGGCACAGGGGTGACAGGAGAGCACAGGGGTGACACGAGGAGAGCACAGGGGGGTGGGACAGGGGAGAGCACAGGGGGTGGGACACAGGGAGGGGTGCAGGTGGACAGGGAGAGCACAGGAGTGTGGAGACACGGGGAGGGCACAGGGGGGACACAGGAGAGCACAGGGGGTGGGACAGGAGAGCACAGGAGTGGAC
Organism: Homarus americanus; assembly: GCF_018991925.1. Classification (NCBI taxonomy): domain Eukaryota; kingdom Metazoa; phylum Arthropoda; class Malacostraca; order Decapoda; family Nephropidae; genus Homarus; species Homarus americanus. Next base: position 38,013 of record NW_024741694.1, on the reverse strand, counting down.
ACGGGGAGGGCACAGGGGTGGGACACAGGAGAGCACAGGGGGTGGACACAGAGAGCACAGGGGTGTGTAGACACGGGGAGGGGGGCTAGGGGTGGACACAGGGAGAGCACAGGGGGTGGACACAGGGAGAGCACAGAGGTAGACACGGGGAGGGCACAGGGGGTGACAGGAGAGCACAGGGTGGACACAGGGAGAGCACAGGGGTGGACACAGGAGACAGGGGTGGACACGGGGAGAGCACAGGGGGTGGACACGGGGGAGAGCACAGGGGTGGACACAGGAGAGCACAGGGGGTGACACGGGGAGAGCACAGGGGGTGGACACGGAGGAGAGCACAGGGGTAGACACAGGGAGAGCACAGGGGGTGGACACGAGGAGAGCACAGGGGTGGGACAAGGAGAGAGCACAGGGGGTGGGACACGAGGGAGAGCACAGGGGTGGACACGGGGAGAGCACAGGGGGTGACACGAGGAGAGCACAGGGGGTGGACACGAGGAGAGCACAGGGGGACAAGGAGAGAGCACAGGGGTGGGATGGGAGCACAGGGGACAGAGAGCACAGGGGGTGGACACGAGGAGAGCACAGGGGTGGTGACACGGGAGGGAGGGGCAGGGGGTGGACACGAGGAGAGCACAGGGGTGGACACGGGGAGGGTACAGGGGGTGTAGACACGGGAGGGTACAGGGGTGGACAGGAGACAGGGGGGTGGACACAGGAGAGCACAGGGGTGAGACACGGGAGGGGCACAGGGGGTGACACAGGAGAGCACAGGGGGCACACGAGAGCACAGGGGTGGGACACGGAGAGAGCACAGGGGGGGACGAGGAGAGCACAGGGGTGTGAGACACGGGGAGGGCAACAGGGGTGACACAGGGAGAGCACAGGGGTGGACACGAGAGAGCACAGGGGTGACACAGGGAGAGCACAGGGGGTGGACACGAGGAGAAGCACAGGGGTGTAGACACGGGGAGGGGTACAGGGGTGGGACACAGGAGCAAAGGGGTGGGACACAGAGGAGAGCACAGGAGTAGACACGGGGAGGGTACACAGGGAGAGCACAGGGGGTGGGACACGGGGAGAGCACAGGGGGTGGACACAGGGAGAGCACAGGGGTGGACACGGAGAGAGCACAGGGGTGGACACGAGGAGAGCACAGGGGTGGGACACGAGGAGAGCACAGGAGGTAGACACGGGGAGGGCACAGGGGTGACACAGGAGAGCACAGGGGTGGACACGGGGAGCATAACAGGGGTGTAGACACGGGGAGGCACAGGGGTGGACACAGGAGAGCACAGGGGGTGGGACACGAGGAGAGCACAGGGGTAGACAGGAGAGCACAGGGGTGGACACGAGGAGAGCACAGGGGTGAGACACGGGGAGTGGCACACAGGGGTGACACAGGAGACAGGGGGTGTGGGCGAGGAGAGCAGGGGTGGGACACAGGAGAGCACAGGGGTGGGACACGGAGAGAGCACAGGGGGTGGACACAGGAGAGCACAGGGGGTGGACACGGGGAGAGCACGGGGTGGACACTGAGGAGAGCACAGGGGGTGGGACACGAGGAGAGCACAGGGGTGGACACAGGAGAGCACAGGGGTGGGACACGAGGAGAGCACAGGTGGGACACGAGAGTACAGGGGTGGACACAGGAGAGCACAGGGGTGACACGGAGAGAGTTACAGGGGGTGGGACACGAGGAGCATACAGGGGGTGGGACACGAGGAGAGCAGGGGTGGACACGGGAGAGAGCACAGGGGTAGACACGGGGAGGGTACAGGGGTGGACACAGGAGAGACACAGGGGTGGGACACGAGGAGAGCACAGGGGGTAGACACGGGAGGGGTACAGGGGTGGACACAGGAGAGCACAGGGGTGGGACACAGGAGAGCACAGGGTGGGACACAGGGGAGAGCACAGGGGGTGGACACGAGGAGAGCACAGGGGGTGGGACACAGGAGAGCACAGGTGGACACGGGGAGAGCACAGGGGTGGAACAGGAGCACAGGGGGTGGACACAGGAGAGCACAGGGGGTGGGACACGAGGAGAGCACAGGGTGTAGACACGGAGGGCACAGGGGTGGGACACAGGAGAGAGGTACAGGAGAAACAGGGGTGACACAGGGAGGGACAGGGGTGACACGGGAGAGCACAGGGGGTGGACAGGGAGAGCACAGGGGGGTGGACACGGGGAGAGCACAGGGGGGACACAGGAGAGCACAGGGGTGACACAGGGAGAGCACAGGGGTGGACACGAGGGGAAGCACAGGGGTGGGACACGGAGAGGCACAGGGGGGTGTGGACACGAGGAGAGCACAGGGGTGTGACACGGGGAGGGTACAGGGGACAGGGAGACACAGGGGTGGACACGGAGGGCACAGGGGTGGACACAGGAGAGCACAGGGGGTGGACACGGGGAGGGTACAGGGGGTGGACACAGGAGATGGACACAGGAGAGCACAGGGGGTGGACACGGAGGGCACAGGGGTGGACACAGGGAGAGCACAGGGGGTGGACACAGGAGACAGGGGGACAGGGACACAGGAGAGCACAGGTGGACACGGGGGAGGGGGGGGACACGGGAGACACAGGGGGTGGACACAGGGAGGCAGGGGTGGACACGGAGAGAGGGGGTGCACAGGAGGCAGGGGTGGACACGGGGAGAGCACAGGGGGTGGACACAGGGAGAGCACAGGGGGTGGACACAGGGAGAGCACAGGGGGTGGACACGAGAGAGCACAGGGGGTGACACAGGAGAGTACAGGGGGTCAGGAGAGCACAGGGGGTGGACACAGGGAGAGCACAGGGGTGGACACGAGGAGAGCACAGGGGGTGGACACAGGAGACACAGGGGGTGGAACAGGGAGGGGGGGTGGGAGGGGGACACAGGAGGGGGGTGGGAAGAGGAGAGCACAGGGGTACACAGGGAGGCACAGGTGACACGAGGAGAGCACAGGTGGGACACAGGGAGAGTACAGGGGTGGACACGAGAGAGCACAGGGGGTGGACACGAGGAGAGCACAGGGGGGTGGACACAGGGAGAGCACAGGGGGTGGACACAGGAGAGCACAGGGGGTGACACAGGCAGAGCACAGGGGGTGGACAGGAGAGATAGGGGGTGGACACAGGAGAGCACAGGGGGTGGGACACAGGGAGAGCACAGGGTGGACACAGGAGAGCACAGGGTGGCACAGGGAGAGCACAGGGGGCGGACACGAGAGCACTTCCTCCATCACACTCTCCTCTTCCTCCATTATACACTACTTACTCCTCCTCTTCCTCCACTCCCCTCCATCTTACTCCTCCTCTTCCTCCATCAATACACTCCTCTCTCCTCCTCTCCATCCACACTCCTCCTCTTCTCCTCCTTCCTCCATTTACACTCCTCCATCTTACTCCTCTTCTTCCTCCATCATACACTCCCTCCATCTTACTCCTCCTCTTCCTCCATTATACACTCCTCCATCTTATCCTTCCCCATCATACACTCCCTCCATCTTACTCCTCCTCTTCCTCCATCATACACTCCTCCATCTTACTCCTCTTTTCCTCCATTATACACTCCTCCATCTTACTCCTCTTCCTCCATCATACACTCCCTCCATCTTACTCCTCTCTTCCTCCATCATACACTCCCTCCATCTTACTCCTCCTCTTCCTCCATCATACATTCCCTCCATCTTACTCCTCCCTCTTCCCCCATCATACCCTCCATTTCTCCTCTTCTCCATCTACCCCTCCATCTTACTCCTCCTCTTCCTCCATCATACATTTCCTCCATCTTACTCCTCTTCCTCCCCTCCATACGTAATAAACCATCTGAATATCACACAAACTTTTATATTTTTTGTGAACTAATAACTAAATTTTTCTCTAATGAACTGAAGTATTTTTTTATATAGTTAATTAAATGATATAATTAGATTCTAATTATTTTTTTTCAGACGGGTGAATGTGCCGCCGCCGCCGCCGCCGCCGCCGCCGCCGCCACCGCCGCCGCCGCCACCGCCACCGCCACCTCCGCCACCGCCACCGCCACCGCAACAACAACAACAACAACAACAACAACAACAATAACAATAATAATATTAATATAATAATATGTGTAATAATATATAATAATAATAATAATATGAAAATAACTATAATGCCAAAAGGACAAAAATAAAACAAGCAAAACAACAAAACAGCATCAACTATATAAACAACAACGACAACAATAAAATAACTAAGAAACCATACAACAATAAAACAATAACAACAATTATAACAACAATAAAACAACAATAAAATAACAACAACAACAACTATAACAACAATAAAAACAACAATAAAATAACAACAACAACTATAACAACAATAAAACAATATCAATAACAACAAAACAACAATAAAATAACAACAACAATAATATAACAACAATTAAAAAACAATAAAATAACAACAACAATAATATAACAATAAAAACAACAATAAAATAACAACAACAATAATATAACAACAACAATAACAATACAAAAACAACACCAATAAAGACAACAACAATAACTCGGACCATCCACCTCGTATACAACAATAAACAGTGATCATAAAGTGTTCTGTACAGTTATTACTACCCTCAAATATTACACTTCATCTTATATGTATCTGTACCTGTACCTGTACCTGTATATGCATCTGTATTTGTACCTGTATCTGTTGTTCTGTATGAATTATATATATATATATGTATATTTAACTATATATATATATATATATATATATATATATATATATATATATATATATATATATATGTATCTGTATCTGTACCTGTATCTGTACCTCTATTTGTTCTATCTGTACCTGTATCTGTATCTGTACCCACATCATGCCATCTGTACCTGTATCTGTACACATCTGTACCTGTATCTGTACTTATCTGTACTCATCTGTACCTGTATCTGTACCTGTATCTGTACCTGATCTGTACCTCTGGACCTGTATCTGTACCTGTATCTGTATCACCTTATCTGTATCTGTACCTGTATCTGTACTCATCTGTACCTGTATCTGTACCTGTATCTGTACTTGTATCTGTACCTGTATCTGTACCTGTATCTGTACTGCATCTGTACCTGTATCTGTACCTGTATCTGCACCTGTATCTATTGTATCTGTACCTGTATCTGTACCTGTACCTGTATCTGTACCTGTATCTGTACCTGTATCTGTATTTGTAAAAGTATCTGCACCTGTACCTGTTTCTGTACCTGTACCTGTATCTGTACCTGTATCTGTACCTGTATTTGTTCCTGTATCTGTACCTATACCTGTATATGTACCAGTATCTGTATCTGTACCTGTATCAGTACCTGTATTTGTACCTGTATCTGTACCTGTATCTATATCTGCACCTGTATCTGTACCTGTATCTGTACCTGTATATGTACCTGTATTTGTACCGTTATCGGTACCTGTATCTGTACCTGTATCTGTACCTTTATCTGTATATGTATCTGTACCTGTACCAGTATCTGTACCAGTATCTGTATCTGTACCTGTATCTGTACCTGTATCTGTACCTGTATATGTAACTGTATCTGTACCTGTATGTGTACCTGTACCTGTATCTGTACCTGTATCTGTATTTGTACAAGTATCTGTACCTGTACCTGTTTCTGAACCTGTACCTGTATCTGTACCTGTATCTGTACCAGTAACTGTACCTGTATCTGTACCTGTATTTGTACCTGTATCTGTACCTGTACCTGTATCTGTACCAGTATCTGTACCTGTACCAGTATCTGTATCTGTACTTGTACATGTACCTGTATCTGTACCTGTATCTGTACCTGTATCTGTATATGCACCTGTATCTGTACCTGTATCTGTACCTGTATATGTACCTGTATTTGTACCTGTATCGGTACCTGTATCTGTACCTGTATCTGTATCTGTACCTGTACCTGTATCTGTACCTGTACCTGTATCTGTACCTGTACTTGTATCTGTACCTGTACCTGTATCTGTACCTGTACCTGTATCTGTACCTGTACCTGTATCTGTACCTGTACTTGTATCTGTACCTGTACCTGTATCTGTACCTGTACCTGTATCTGTACCTGTACTTGTATCTGTACCTGTACCTGTATCTGTACCTGTACCTGTATCTGTACCTGTACCTGTATCTGTACCTGTACCTGTATCTGTACCTGTACCTGTATCTGTACCTGTACGTGTATCTGTACCTGTACCTGTATCTGTACCTGTACCTGTATCTGTACCTGCATCTGTACCTTATCTGTACCATGCTCTGTACCTGACCTTACCTGTACCTGTATCTGTACCTATACCTGTATCAACAACTTTCATCTATATCTGTATCTGTACCAGTATCTGCACCTGTATCTGTACCTTTTACCTGTACCTGTATCTGTACCTGTACCTCTATCTGTAACTACATCTGTATCTCATCTGTACCTGTATCTGTACCTGTACCTGTATGTGTACCTGTATCTGTACCTGTATCTGTACCTGTACCTGGATCTATACCTGTATCTGTACCTGTCTGTATTCGTACCTGTATCTGTACCTGTATCTGTATTTGTACATGTATCTGTACCTGTACCTGTTTCTGTACCTGTACCTGTATCTGTACCTGTATCTCTACCAGTAACTGTACCTGTCTGTACCTGTATCTGTACCTGTGTCTGCACCTGTATTTGCCTGTATCTGTACCTGTACCTGTATTTGTACATGTATCTGTACCTGTACCTGTTCTCCATCTGCTATCTGTACCTGTATCTGTACCTGTGCCAGCCTGTATGCACCTGTATCTGTACCTGTACCTGTATCTGTACCTGAACCATTTGTACCTGTATCTGTACCTGTATCTGTACCTGTATTTGTACTGTATCTGCACCTGTATCTGTATCTGTATCTGCCTGTGTCTGTACCTGTACCTGTCTGTACTGTACCTGTTTCTGTACCTGTACCTGTATCTGTACCTGTATTTGTACCTGTATCTGTACCTGTACCTGTATCTGTTCCTGTATCTGTACCAGTATCTGCACCCTGTACCTGTACGATCTGTATCTGTACCTGTACCTTTACCTGTACCTGTATCTGTTCCTGTATCTGTACCTTTACCTGCACCTGTATCAGTACCTGTTGTATTTGTACCTGTTTCTGTACCTGTATTTGTTCCTGTATCTGTACCTGTACTAGTTAATGTCCACCTGTATCTGTACCTGTACCAGTATCTGTACCTGTATCTGTACCTGTACCAGTATCTGCACCTGTATCTGTACCTGTATCTGTACCTGTACCAGTATCTCACCTGTATCTGTACCTGTACCTGTATCTGTACCTGTTTCTGTACCTGTATTTGTACCTGTATCTGTACCTGTATCTGTTCTGCAACTGTATCTGTACCTGTATATGTACCTGTATCTGTACCCTGTATCATATGTATCTGCACCTGTATCTGTACCTGTTTCTGTACCTGTATATGTACCTGTTTCTGTACCTGCACCTGTTTCTGTACCTGTATCACCTGTATCTGTACCAGTAACTTGTACCTACTATCTGTACCTGTATTTGTTCCTGTATCTCTGTACCTGTATCACGCACCAGTATCTGTACCTGTTACCTGTACTTGTATCTGTACCTGTATCTGTATCTGTACCTGTATCTGTTCCTGTATCTGTACCTGTATTTGTATATGTACCTGTATTTGTACCTGTATCTGTACCTGCATCTGTACCTGTATCTGTATCTGTACCTGTATCTGTTCCTGTATCTGTAGCTGTACCTGTATATGTACCTGTATTTGTACCTGTATCTGTACCCTGTCTGTATCTGCACCTGTATCTGCACTGTATTTTGTACCATCTGTACCTGTATCTGTATCTGCACCTGTATCTGTACCAGTATCTGTATCTGTACCTGTATCTGTACCTGTATTTGTACCTATCTGTACCTGTATCTGTGCACCTGTATCTGTACCTGTATCTGTACCTGTATTTGCACCTGTATCGGTACCTGTATCTGTACCTGTATCTGTACCTGTATCTGTATCTGTACCTGTATCTGCTCCTGTATCTGTACCTGTACCTGTATTTGTACCTGTATCTGTACCTGTATCTGCACCTGTATCTGTACCTGTATATGTACCTTTATTTGTACCTGTATCTGTACCTGTATCTGTATTTGTACCTGTATCTGTACCTGCATATGTACCTGTATTTGTACCTGTATCTGTACCTGTATCTGTATCTGTATTTGTACCTGTATCTGTACCTGTACTTGTATTTGTATCTGTACCTGTATTTGTATTTGTACCTGTACCTGTATCTATACCTGTATTTGTATCTGTATCTGTACCTGTATCTGTACCTGTATCTATACCTGTATTTGTATCAGTACCTGTATATGACTTTTACCTGTAATGCTAATGTTCTATCTATCTATATACCGGGTATCTAATTTCTCTGTCTTTACTGTCTGTCTATCTATCTATCTTTCTGTCTATCTATCTATCTATCTTTCTGTCTATCTATCTGTCTATCATCTTCTTCCTTCTGGGGATTTCTCACTCTGGGCACCATACCAGTGCGTTCTCTGGGGGGTTTTCTAGTACCAATAACGACAGTAGAGGGTTTCTCCCCTCTATCACACCTCCCCAGCCCTCTCCCCCTCCCGCCATCCCTTTCTCCTCCCCCACTTCATTTCCTCTTCCTCCTTCATATAAGCTCTCACCTCCCCCCGTCCCCTCCCCCCCTTCTCCTCTCATCTGTTCCTCCTCTTCCACCTCTACCACTCTCTCCTAACTCCCTACTACTTGCGTGAAACTCATCAATAAGTTCTTTCCTAATTACAGTTTTAAGGGTTCTTTTTGACAGACGCAAATTGTATTCAACGGTGTCTTTGTTAGACGCGAGTTTGGCGAGGGCATCAACTCTGTCATGTTTTATAAGGCCTATGTGAGAGGGGATCCACAACAGTTTGACCTTGACACCCCGGTCAACAAGGCACGCATATTGGTGTCTGGCTTCAGAGAAAAGAGCGTGACAACCTGAGTCGAGGGTGCCAAGGGCAAGTAGTGAGGATAGAGAGTCAGTGATGATGAGACTGTCAGTAACAGTGGTTTCAATGAATTTAATAGCTGTGAGTATGGCAACTGATTCAGTTTGTAGAGTGGATGCCCAGTTGTTAACTCTAACTCCTTTCTCAATTATATTACCGTCAGGTTGAGTCACAACAATAGCACTTCCAGCCCTCCCACAGGCGGTGTTAAGAGATCCATCAGTGTAGATGGTCTGTGTGATATTATCATCAGTCTGTAGAGTGTGTATGTGTTCAAGAGCTCTCAATTTGGCAGTGTGTTGGAGATAAATGCTTTGTATAATTAATTTTTTAGGCGGATACGTCGGTATTGTGATATCGAAGGGAACTGTCCGCCAGGGTGGCAGGAAGCGCTGTTGTGTCTTAACTTTGTACAGGTGGTCTAGTCCAAACATCTTTATATGTGTAGCTGGAGTTTGGATCCATTTAGACTCAGTAGTCCCATGGTTCATACATTCTCGCAATTTCAAGGAAACAATGTTATCAGGATCACCACGCAGAAGCCTCAGGGCTATCATGAGGTTGACTTCAATTATTCTATCTTTAACACTGGGTATACCTAGTTCTTTCCTCATAATAAGTACTTTAGTGCTCATGGGACATCCTGGGATAATTCTGAGGGATTTATTTTGCATTTTCTCGAGCTTGTCAACGCCTTTCCCGTCACGAATGACTAGGGCTGGTGCGTGGTAATCTATCAGAGATCTTATATAGCCTAGGTACATTGTTTTAACAATTCTAATATTAGCACCATAGAGCGGGCTGTACCCCGCTACACTTCTAAGAGGTCTCAGTCTGTCAGTACATTAGCGGGTTAGCTGTTGTATGGCAGGTAGGGTACAAGGGACGGAAACACCAAGATATTTCAAAGAAGAAACATAGTCAATAGTGTTGTTACCTATCTTGAACTTGGCGGGGCCGCGTTTGCGGTTACCAGCTTGTTTGTTGAACACCTTAGTTTTCTCAGTGGAGATAATATGACCGAGGTTCTCACAGGCTGCGTATACATGGTTCAGGGTGGTTTGCATTTCACGATGAGTTTTAGTATGTATAAGAATATCATCAGCATAGCTGATTGAGATATTGCTGGGGTTGTCTGGTATTAAATTTAATAATGCATTCATAAGAACATTGAACAAAGTGGGGCTAAGTACTCCACCTTGAGGGGTACCAAGTTGCATATCTTTAACTTCACTTTTGTAACCCTGAAACAGTGCAGCAGCCCTTCTGTTGGTTAGGTAACCACTTATCCAGTGTAACAGCCTACCTCCTATATCCATTTTGGCTAGTTCGTACAATATCAGTTGCCTATTGGCAATATCAAATGCAGCTTTTAGGTCAAGAATTGTGGTGTATCTGTGCCTTTCATCACCATGCACAGTTAGGAATGTGGTGATGCAATTATGTACACCTTTACCATGGGTGAAGCCATTTATGTTAGGAGACATGTGTTCTCTGATTCTATACAAGAGTCTGCCAAGAACCATCCTCTCAAAGGTTTTACACAGGCAGCTGGTTAGTGATATGGGACGAAAAGCATCAGGCTGTCCTGGTTTCGGTATTGGTACAACAATACTGCTGGTCCATGATGTGGGTAGTTGGCCCTCGGCATGACTCATATTGTATAATACCAACAATGGATTGCCTGGCACGGCACAACACTTCATCTCTAATGGCAAGATAGCCGACATATTAAGATTGTATCCACTTTTTTGCACTTAGTAACTATATCAGTTCTCATGTACAGAACCAAATACGCAATGTGCTTGAATACTTCTCACGTAAATGTGAATAACAAAGTGTGAGGCCAGACATACTGCCTCACACGCCTGTACTCACCCATTTGTGAATAAGTTACCCTTTATGTATAGAACTAAACAAATAATGTAAATGAAATACTGTGTAACATTCAGTGCCATAATATCCTGACAACGGGGGTTAATTATTATGACCCTTTGTAAACTCTACTCTGTAATCCTTTTGCGCTACCGCTCACAGGATGAGTGTGGGGTGCACAATAAAGTAGCCGCTGTAAGCGGTAAAATAAAAAAAAATCAATCCTAACTCTATCTCCCCTCCCACCTTTCCCTGCCATCATCCCTTTCCACTCTTCATCTTTCTTCCCCCACCCACCATCCTCTCCTGTTCCTCATCCCCCTTCCCACCTCTCCCTCTCCCACCCCACCTCTCCCTCTCCCACCCCTTCCCACCTCTCCCTCTCCCACCCCACCTCTCCCTCTCCCACTCCACCTCTCCCACACCCTCTGCCTCCCCCGGGTTGGTGTTGACGCTGCTGGTGGTGTATATATATTTCCACGATTTTTAAAACTGACGAAACTATACACTGCTCTCTCTCTCTCTCTCTCTCTCTCTCTCTCTCTCTCTCTCTCTCTCTGTGTATCTCTCTCTCTTTCTGTGAGTCTATATATATCTCTCTCTTTCTCTAACTCTCCCCTCTTTCACTCTCGCTCTCACACTCTTTCTTTCTGTGTACGGATGTGTGCGTGTCTCTCTCTCTCTTTCTGTCTCTCTATCTTTCTGTATCTCTTTCTTTCTTTCTGTGCGTGTGTCTCTGTCTCTCTTTCTGTGTGTGTGTGTGTGTGTGTGTGTCTCATTTTCTGTCTGTCTGCCTGTCTGTCTCCGTCTGTGCGTGTTTGTCTGTCCCTGTCTTTGTCTGTTTTTCTGTGTCTGTCTGTCTGTGTTTCTTTGTCTCTGTCTATTTCTTACTCTCTGTAACTCTCTCTCTCTCCCTGACTCTTTCTCTTTCTTTCTCACTTTTAGTTTTTCCTGTTATATATCTAGTCTCTCTCTCTCTCTCTCTCTCTCTCTCTCTCTCTCTCTCAGGTAAAGCTACTCAGGGATATAATCATTAAGACAGACGTCAGACAGAACGATAAAAACCCCACAGGTAATTAAAGGTAATTAACTCTTAGAGCCTCAATTGCCTCTCTCTCTCTCTCTCTCTTTCTCTCTCTCTGCCTGTTTCTGTCATTGTCTTTCTCTTACAGCAACTCTTACCTGTCTGTCTGTTTTTCTGTCTGTCTGTATGTGTTTGCGTGGATGGATGGCTGTACGTATGTGTGTGTGTGTGTGTGTGTATATGTCTGTGTGTATGTATGTATGTATGTATGTATGTATGTATGTATGTAAATTCAAGGTAGCCAAAATACACAACAAAGTCAATACATTTAAAATAATAAATAAATTAATAAATAAAAACAAACTTAAAATCAAATATAGTTTAAAAAAATAAAAATAAAAACATGAGAGAAAAAATAAATATATAATAAAAAGTAAATACAATCGATAATGAAAACGAATAGGAAACGAAATAGAAATAATAATTAAAACGATAAAACAGAATAACACAAAAGAGAGAAGAAGAAGAAGAAGAAGAAGAAGAAGAAAAAGAAGAAGAAGAATAAAAGGAACAGAAAAAAATATTCGCTAACGAAACAAAATAAAAAAACAATAAGAAAAGAGGAAAAATAACAAAAAGAAATAAATATTAAAAAAAAACCAGACAAAAGAAAGTGTTAAAGAATGAATTAAAAATAATAATAATAATAATTGAAAATATATTAATTAGTAAAAGAAAAATATCAACAAAAAATATGCAAGAAAAATATACCAGGAAATTTTTTTAGAAATACCCCAAAGAAAAAAGAAAACAAATTAAAAATAAAAAAGAATTGGAAAAAATAAATAAATCCCTAAAAAAATAATAATTGGAGACAAAACTGAAATGAAAAAAAGGAAAAGAAAAACAAGAAAAACTAAAAAATACGATATGAAAAAAAAAAATGAAAAAACTGAGAAAGTGGAAACAAAAGGTTGTATATACTGTGTGTGTGTGTGTGTGTGTGTCTATGTGTGTGTTTGTTATGTGTGCGTGTCTACATGTGTGTTATGTGTGCGTATCGACATGCGCTTTTGTTATGTGTGCGTGTCTATATGTGTGTAAAGGTATGTGTGCGTGTCTACATGTGTGTAAATGATGTGTGCGTGTGTACATATGTGTAAATGTATGTGTGCGTGTCTACATGAGCGTAAATGTATGAGTGCGTGTGTAGGTGTACGTGTATGTGAATGCATGTAGTGTAGATATGTATGTGTGTATGAATGTATGTGTATGTATGTATGAGTGGATGTATGTATGTATGTATGTATGTATGTATGTATGTATTTATGTATGTATGTATGTATGTATGTGTGTGTGTGTGTGTATGTTATGTATGTGTGTGTGTGTGTATTTGTGTGTATGTGTATGTGTGTGTGTGTGTGTGTGTGTGTACAGGTGATGAGGGCCCAGGTAATAGGTAATCATCGCCTGATCCTCAAATTAGAATTTCATTACACCCATAAAAGTGTATAATCCCTGTAAACTCAATTTCCACGGGACACGACCCAGTGTTTTCCAGTTAGCGTGTGCCTACCTAAGCCAGGCGGGGTGAAGTGGAGGGTGGAAGAGGTTACAGAGAGGAAATTGTGGTTGGAGGAGGAATAGGAGGTTGGAGGAGGAGGAGGTTAGAGGAGGAGGAGGAGGAGGTTAGAGGGAGCAGGAGGTTAGAGGGAGCAGGAGGTTGGGGAGGAGGAGGTTAGAGGGAGCAGGAGGTTAGAGGGAGCAGGAGTTAGGGAGGAGGAGGATAAAGGGAGCAGGAGGTTGGGGAGCAGGAGGATAGGGAGCAGGAGGTTAGAGGGAGGAAGAGGTTAGACGGAGGAGGTTGGAGGAAGAAGGAGGTTAGAGGGAGCAGGAGGTTAGAGGGAGGAGGAGGATAAAGGAGCAGGAGGTTAGGAGCAGGAGGATAGAGGGAGCAGGAGGATAGGGGAGCAGGAGGTTAGAGGGAGCAGGAGGTTAGACGGAGGAGGTTGGAGGAAGAAGGAGGTTTGGGGGAGCAGGAGGTTAGAGGGGAGGAGGAGGTTAGAAGGAGGAGGTTGGAGGAAAATGAAGTTAGAGGAGGAGGAGATTAGAGGCAGGAGGTTAGAGGGTGCAGGGAGGTTAGAGGGAGGAGGAGGTTAGAGGGAGGAGGAGGGTTAGAGGAGGAGTAGGTTAGGAGGCAGAAGGAGGTTAGAGGAGGGAGGGAGGAGTTAGAGGGAGGAGGAGGTTAGAGGGAGGGAGGAGGTTAGGAGGCAGAAGGAGGTTAGAGGGAGGAGGAGGTTAGAGGAGGAGGAGGTTAGAGGGAGGAGGAGGTTAGGGAGGAGGAGGAGGGTTAGGAGGCAGAAAGGAGGTTAGAGGGGAGGAAAGGAGTTAGAGGGAGGAGGAGAGGTTAGAGGGAGGAGGAGGTTAGGAGGCAGAAGGAGGTTAGGGAGGAGCAGGAGGTTAGAGGAGGAGGAGGTTAGAGGGAGGAGGAGGAGGAGGCAGAAGGAGGTTAGAGAGGGAGGAGGTTAGAGGGAGGAGGGAGGTTAGAGGCAGGGAGGTTACAGGGAAGGAGGTTAGACGGAGGTTTGAGGAAGAAGGAGGTTGGGGAGCAGGAGGTTGGGGAGGAGGAGGTTAGAGGGTTGAGGAGGTTAGAGGGAGCACGAGGTTGGGGGCAGAAGGAGGTTAGAGAGCAGGAGGGTTGGGAGGCAGAAGGAGGAGGTTGGGAGGAGGAGGTTAGGAGGCAGAGAAGGAGGTTAGAGGGAGGAGGAGGTTAGGGGAGGAGGGAGGTTAGAGGAGGGAGGAGGAGGTTAGAGGAGGAGGGAGGTAGAGCAGAGGTTAGAGGAGAAGGAGGTTAGAGGAGCAGGAGGTTAGGGGCAGGAGGTTAGAGGAGCACGAGGTTAGGAGGCAGAGGAGGTTGGGAGCAGGAGGTTAGGAGGGAGAAGGAGGTTAGAGGGAGAAGGAGGTTAGGAGGCAGAAGGAGGTTAGAGGGAGGAGGAGGTTAGAGGGAGGGAGGAGGTTAGGGAGGAGGAGGAGGTTAGGAGGGAGGAAGAGGTTAGAGGGAGCAAGAGGTTGGAGGGAGAAGGAGGTTAGAGGGAGCAGGAGGTTAGGAGGCAGGAAGGGAGGTTAGAGGGAGCAGGGGAGGTTAGGAGGCAGAAGGAGGTTAGAGGGAGCAGGAGGTAGAGGGAGAAGGAGGTTAGGGAGGTTAGAGGGAGGAGGAGGTTAGGAGGGAGGGAGGAGGTTAGGAGGAGAAGGAGGTTAGGAGGGAGAGGAGGTTAGAGGGAGGAGGAGGTAGGGAGGAAGGAGGAGGGAGGAGAAGGAGGTTAGGAGGAGGAGGAGGTTAGAGGAGGAGGAGGTTAGGAGGCAGAAGGGAGGTTAGGAGGGGAGGAGGAGGTTAGAGGGAGGAGGAGGCTAGAGTAAGGAGGGAGGTTGGAGGGAGCAGGAGGTTAGAGGGAGCAGGAGGTTAGGAGGAGCAGGAGGTTAGAGGGACAGGAGGTTAGGAGGCAGGAGGTTAGAGGGGAGGAGGAGGTTAGAGGGAGAAGGAGGTTAGAGGGAAGGAGGTTAGAGGGAGGGAGGCAGAGGAGAGAGGTAGGGGAGGAGGTTAGGAGGGAGGAGGAGGTTAGAGGGAGAAGGAGGTTAGAGGAGGAGGTTAGAGGGAGCAGGAGGTTAGGAGGCAAAGGAGGTTAGAGGGAGGAGGAGGTTAGAGGGAGCAGGAGGTTAGAGGGCGGAGGAGGTTAGAGGAGAAGGAGGTTAGAGGGTGGAGGTTAGAGGGAGCAGGAGGTTAGGAGGGGCAGAAGGAGGTTTAGAGGAGGAGGCAGAAGGAGGTTAGGAGGGAGCAGGGAGGACAGGGAGAGCAGGAGGTTAGAGGGAGGAGGAGTTTAGAGGGGGAGGAGGAGTTTAGAGGGAGCAGGAGGTTAGAGGGAGAAGGAGGTTAGGAGGGAGTTTAGAGGGAGAGGAGGTTAGAGGGAGGAGGTTAAAGAGCGAGGTTGGAGGGAAGGAGGTTAGAGGGAGCAGGAGGTTAGGAGGCAGAAGGAAAGGGAGGGAGGAGGTTTTAGAGGGAGCAGGAGGAGGGAGAAGGAGGTTAGAGGGAGGAGGTTAGAGGGAGCAGGAGGTTAGAGGAAGAAGGAGGTTAGAAAGAGGAGGAGGTTAGAGGAGCAGGAAAGAAGGCAGAAGGAGGTTAGGAGGGAGGAGGAGGTTAGGAGGGAGCAAGAGGTTAGGAGGAGAAGGAGGGAGGAGGAGGAAAGGAGGAGGAGGAGGTCAGAGGCAGAAGGAGGTTAGAGGGAGGAGGAGGCTAGGGAGGAGAAGGGAGGTTAGAGGGAGGAGGAGGTTAGAGGGAGGAAGAGGTTAGAGGGAGGAGGGAGGTTAGGGAGGCAGAAGGAGCAGGGAGGGAGGGAGCTGGGAGGGAGTAGGAGGCAGAGAAGAGGTTGGAGGGAGAGAGGGAGGAGCAGGAGGTTAGAGGGAGAAGGAGGGTTAGAGGGAGAAGGGAGGTTAGGAGGCAGAAGGAGGCTAGAGGGAGGAGGAGTTTAGAGGAAGGAGGAGGTTAGGAGGCAGAAGGAGGTTAGAGGGAGGAGGGAGGTTAGAGGCAGACAGATAAGTTAGAGGGAGGAGGTTAGAGGAGGAGGAGTAGAGGGAGAGGAGGTTAGGAGGGAGGAGGTTAGGGAGGGAAGGGAGGTTAGGAGGAGAAGGTAGGAGGGAGGTTAGAGGGAGATGGGGAGAGGAGGGAGGAGGAGCAGGAGGCAGAGGGAGGAGGGAGAGGAAGGGCAGAAGGAGGTTAGGAGGGAGGAGGAGGTTAGAGGAGAGGTTAGGAGGCAGAAGGAGGTTAGGAGGGAGGAGGAGTTAGAGGGAGCAGAGGCAGAGGAGGGGAGGCAGAGGGAGGAGGCTAGGAGGGGAGAAGGAGGTTAGAGGAAGTGAGGAGGTTAGAGAGAAGGAGAAGCAGAGGAGAAGGAGTGTAGAGGGAGAGGAGGTTAGAGGAGCAGGAGGTTGAGGAGCAGGAAGTTAGAGGGAGCAGGAGAAGGAGGGAGAAGGAGGTTAGGAGGGAGAAGGAGGTTAGAGGGAGCAGGAGGTTAGAGGAGCAGGAGGTTGAGGGAGGAGAGGTTAGAGGAGGAAGGAGGTTGAGGATATGGTTAGAGGAGAAGGTAAGGAGAGCAGGAGGTTGGAGGGAGGGAGGAGTTAGGAGGAAGGAAGAGTTAGGAGGGAGGAGGAGGTTAGAGGGAGCAGGAGGGAGCAGGTTAAAGGGAGAAGGTGTTAGAGGAGCAGGAGGTTGGGAGGGAGAAGGAGGTTGGGAGGGAAGTTAAGAGAGGAGGAGGAGGAGGTTAGAGGAGTAGGAGGTTGAGGGAGGAGGAGGTTAGAGAAGGAAGAGGAGAGGAGGAGGAGGCAGGAGGGAGGAGGAGGTTAGAGGGAGGAGGTTAGAGGGAGCATGAGGTTAGAGGGAGGAGGTTAGAGGGGAGGAGAGGGAAGGAGGAGGTTAAGGAAGTGAGGGAGGAGGAGGAAGGAGGAGCAGGGAGGTTAGAGGGGTAGGAGGTTAGAGGGAGGAGGAGGTTAGGAGGGAGGAGGAGGGTAGAGGAGGAGAGGTTAGGAGGCAGAAGGAGGTTAGAGGGAGGAGAGGTAGAGGGAGGAGAGGTTAGAGGGGAGGAGGTTAGGAGGCAGAAGGAGGTTAGAGGGAGGAGGAGGTTAGAGGGAGGAGGAGGTTAGAGGAGAGGAGGTTAGAGGGAGGATATGTTAGGAGGCAGAAGGAGGTTAGAGGGAGAAGAGGTTAGAGGGAGTGAGAGGGGAGGTTAGAGGGAGGAGGCATGAGAGAGCAGGAGGTTAGGGAGAAGGTAAGGAGGTTAGAGGAGGAGGAGGTTTAGGAGGGAAGAGGTTAGGAGGGAGGAGGAGGTTAGAGGAGGAGGAAAGCTAGAGGGAGGAGAGGTTAGGAGGGAGGAGGAGGTTAGAGGGAGCAAGAGGTTAGGAGGGAGAAGGAGGTAGAGGGGAGCAGGAGGTTAGGAGGAAGGAGGCTAGAGGACAGAGGTTAGGGAGGCAGAAGGAGGTTAGGAGGGAGGGAGGTAGGAGGGGAGAAGGGAGGTTAGAGGGAGAAGGAGGTTAGAGGCAGAAGGAGGAAGGAGGGAGGAGGGAGGCTAGAGGGAGGGAGGAGGTTAGAGGGAGGAGGAGGTTAGGAGGGAGGAAGAGGTTAGAGGGACAAGAGGGGCTGAGGAAGGAGGTTGAGAGCAGGAGGTTAGGAGGCAGAAGGAGGTAGGGAGGGAGCAGGAGGTTAGGGAGGCAGAAGGAGGTTAGAGGATGAGGAGGGTTAGGAGGAGAAGGAGGTTAGAGGAGAAGGAGGCTAGAGGGGAGGAGGAGGTTGTTGGGAGGGAGGAGGAGGTTAGGAGGCAGAAGGAGGTTAGAGGGAGGAGGAGGTTAGAGGGAGGGAGGGAGGTTAGAGGAGGGAGGAGGTTAGAGGCAGAAGGGAGGCAGGGAGGAGGAGGTTAGGAGGGAGGAGGAGGTTAGGGGAGGCAGAAGGAGGTTAGAGGGAGGAGGAGGCTAGAGGGAGGAGGGGAGGTTAGAGGGAGGCAGAGGGAGGAATGAGGTTAGGGAGGGAAGGGAGGGGAGGTTAAGGAGGAGGATGAGGAAGGAGGTTAGAGGAGGAGGTTAGAGGGCAGGAGGTTAGGGGAGGCAGAAGGAGGTTAGAGGAGGAGGAGGTAGAGGGAGCAGGGAGGTTAGGAGGGGAGGAGGTTAGAGGGGAGAAGGAGGCAGAGGGAGGAGGTTAGGGAGGGAGCAGGAGGTTAGGAGGCAGAAGGAGGTTAGAAGGAGGAGGAGGTTAGGAAGGGAGAAGGAAGTAGAGGGAGTAGGGAGGTTAGGGAGGGCAGGAGGTTAGAGGGAGGAGGAGGAGGAGGAGTTAGGAGGAGAGGAGGTTGAGGAGAAGGAGGCTAGGAGGAGGAGCTTAGGAGGGAGTGGAGGAGGAGGGGAAAGAGCAGGAGGCTGGAGGAGAAGGAGGTTAGAGGAGCAGGAGGTTAGGAGGCAGAAGGAGGGTAGGGAGGAGGATTTAGGAGGGGAGCAGGAGGTTAGAGGGAGAAGGAGGTTAGAGGGAGGAGGCAGAGGGACAGAGGTTAGAGGAAGAAGGAGTTAGAAAGAGGAGGAGTTAGAGGAGCAGGAGGTTAGAAGGCAGAAGGAGGTTAGGAGGGAGGAGGAGGTTAGAGGAGATGAGGTTAGGGAGGCAGAAGGAGGTTAGGGAGGGAGGAGGAGTTTAGAGGGAGGAGGAGGTCAGAGGCAGAAGGAGGTTAGGAGGGAGGAGGAGGTTAGAGGGTGGGAGGTTAGAGGGAGGAGGAGGTTAGAGGGAGGAGAGGTTAGGAGGGAGGAGGAGGTTAGGAGGCAGAAGGGAGGTTAGAGGAGGAGGAAGTGGGAGAGGAGGTTAGAGGGAGAAGGAGGTTAGAGGGAGGAGGTTAGAGGGAGCAGGAGGTTGAGGAGAAGGAGAGGGGAGAAGGGAGGTTAGGAGGAGAAGGAGGTTAGAGGGAGGAGAGGTAGAGGAAGCAGGAGGTTAGGAGGCAGAAGGAGGTTAGAGGGAGGAGGTTAGAGGAGAAGGGTTAGAGGGAGGAGGAGTTAGAGGAGCAGGAGGTTGGGAGGGAGGAGTGTTAGAGGTGAGAGGAGGTTAGGAGGGAGAAGGAGGTTAGAGGAAGGAGGTTAGAGGCAGAGGAGGTTAGAGGGAGAAGGAGTTAGAGGAGCAGGAGGTTAGGGAGAGGAAGGACAGAGGGAGAAGGAGGGAGGGAGAAGGAGGTTAGAGGGAGGAGGAGGAGGTGCAGAAGGGAGGAAAGGAGGTTAGAGGGAGGAGGAGTTTAGAGGAGCAGGAGGTTAGAGGGAGGAGGTTAGAGGGAGCAGGAGGTTAGGAGGGAGAAGGGGTTAGAGGGAGCAGGAGGTTAGGAGGCAGAAGGAGGTTAGAGGAGAAGGAGGTTAGAGGGAGCAGGAGGTTAGAGGGAGCAGGAGGTTAGAGGAGCAGGAGGTTAGAAGGAGAAGGAGGTTAGGGAGGGAGGCAGAGGGAGGAGGTTAGAGGAGCAGGAGGTTAGGAGGGAGCAGGAGGTTAGAGGGAGGAAGAGGTTGAGGGAGCAGAGTTAGAGGGAGGGAGGGAGAAAGAGGCTGGGAGGGAGGAGGAGGTTAGAGGGAAGAGGTTAGAGGGAGCAGGGGAGGCAGGAGGGAGCAGGAGCTTAGAGAGGAGGATGTAAGGGAGAAGGAGGTTAGGAGGGAGCAGGAGGTTAGAGGAGAAGGAGGTTAGAGGAGGGAAGAGGTTAGAGGGAGGGAGGAGGTTAGAGGGACAGGAGGTTAGGGAGGAGGAGGAGGTTAGAGGAAGGGAAGAGGTTAGAGGGAGGAGGAGGTTAGAGGGAGGAGGAGGTTAGAGGGAGGAGAGTGGGAGGAAGAGGTTAGAGGGAGCAGGAGGTTAGAGGGAGAAGGAGGTTAGGAGAGGGAGAAGGAGGTTAGAGGAGAAGGAGGTTAGAGGAGAAGGAGGTTAGAGGAGGAGGAGGTTAGAGGGAGAAGGAGGTTGGAGGAAGGAGGAGGTTAGAGGAGGAGGAGGCTAGGAGGAGGTGGAGGTTAGGAGGAGGAAGAGGTTAGGGGGAGCAGGAGGTTAGAGGAAGGAGGAGAGGGAGAAGGAGGTTAGAGGAAGAAGAGGTTAGAGGAGGAGGAGGTTAGAGGGAGGGGAGGTTAGAGGAGAGGGAGGTTAGAGGGAGAGAGGTTAGGAGGGAGCAGGAGGCAGAGGGAGAAGGAGGTTAGAGGGAGAAGGAGGTTAGAGGGAGAAGGAGGTGGGGATGTGAGAGGAGGGAGGAAGAACTTAGAACTACGGACACAAATATACTTCAAGGTAAATACTGAACATTCAGACACAGATATAGACAGACAAATATATAACACATGTATTTGGCTTAGATAATAGATACTACAGAGGCCATAGAACCATAATAATTAAAGGAGTAAGCCAGAATCATAAAGTTTTTTGTACTACAGATGCTTTGTACTACAGATGATCACAGAAACACAGATAAATTACTTGTATTCTATAATAGATTTCAGAACACAGACAATTACTACTACAGATAAAACAGAACCATACTAAATACTAAGATAATTTTGTGATTAAGGATAATATTTACTACAAATAACCACACACAGAGGCTAATATATATATTTACAGGATGACAGAGTTATGAGGCTACAGATACTTCAGATACTAGAAGCCACATATATACATTGGCTAGACTACAGAGTAACATAGGAGCCTACAGATAACATGGAACAGAGGTTTTTGTACTACAAAGGCCTTCACCACAGATAACCATTGTACTACAGATACCAATCATAACCATATAACACTCAGAAATTTGCAACAACAGACACAGACTACAGATAAACAGAACACAGATAATTCTACAGATAACACAACATTATAATATAGAACTTCAGCAATGTATTACAGAGGCCAATAGAATACAGAGACAATAACAGAGGGCCAAACAGAGGCAATAGAACTACAGACATGTAAATACAGAGGCCACAGAATACAGACAACAGAGGCCACGAATGTAGATAAATACAGAATAATGTTTTATACAGATATTAAATTACAGAGAACTACTTTTAAATTACAGAGAAGGTTCAGAAATACGGATAAATTTCTTGTGGCTCTGGTGTAAATTACTTAGAACTAGAAATTAATTACTTTAGAACTACAGATAATTGCTAGAACACAGATAAATAGAACTACAGATAACCAGAAGTTAAGGGTAGATAACCACAGAATCTACGATAACACAGAATATGATAACACAGAACACAGATTACCATTGTAGTACAGATAAATATTAAAATAAGTATATAAACACAGAAATATTTAAACCATGAATATGTAGAACATAATATGAATATGAAGACAATATAGAAATAAGGTAAAAGGCTTTTAGAATTATAGATATTACTACTTAAAATACTATTTATACCACAGAGGACAATAGTGAAATAGAGCCTAGAAAGAAGTATTTGGTTGTGTGAATTGCAGAGAGAGTTAATAAACCAAACAGAACTGCAGAGAACTGCCAGCGAACCAGCCCAGGAACTTCAGAGAACTTTTTGAGGAAATTCCCAGAACAGCTGTGAACCACCAATGAACTTAAACAGAACCACGGGAGCAAGCCGATGAAATGTAGAGAACACAAGCATGAACCATTTAGAACCACAGAGAACAGCCAATAAACCATCCATACCGTGTGAAAAGAAGGGAATTATTTGAACCAGAGAACAATGAACAGAACCACAGAGAACACCAATGAACCGTTCAGAACCAAGAACCACCATTGTTTTCCAGAACTGCGGAGAACAGCCAATGAAACGATTTAGCCGCAGAGAATAGGCATAAAACCATCCATACTGTAAGAATCTAATGAAGCCCATGGCTTCATGTAGAACTGCCAGCGAATTGTCATCCAGAACCACAAGAACCAACATTGAAACATCTAGAGCCGCAGAGAACTGCTAACGAAATTGCTCAGAACTGCCATGAAGCAAAGGAAACCATATAGAACTTCCAGCGAACTAGATCAGAAATAGAACCACCACAAACAGCCAGGAACCGCAGAGAACTGCCAGTAATGAACACAAGGAAATGAAATGAAATGTAAGAATAAAGTAATAACAGGAAGCTTCACATAATATTTGTAATTGTGAGAATGATTTAGAACCGCAAAGAACAGCCAATAAAATGTTAATGTAAATAAATGCATGCATGAAGAAGCCACGAAGTAAGCCCACATCCAGAACCGCAAGAACCAACATTGAATCAATCTAGAGCGCAGAGAACCTGCCACGAAACCGTCGGAACCGCCAAGAACCGCCAGCGAACCCAGCACGCCTGCACAAATAGACCACCGTGGCCTGCTTATCACCGATCGAGGACAGGCCGTCTTGCCAGGCCGGTGAGAGGAGGGAGAGGGAGAGCGAGGTGAGAGGAAGGAGTGGGGGGGGGGTGAGTGAGGGAGGAAGAATTAAGGCAGGAGAGGTGAAAGTTGGGCCGAAGGTGAGAGGGAAGGAGAGTGAGGAAGGGTGAGAGGGAGTGAGAGTGAGGAAGGATGAGAGGTGAGAGTGGGGTGGAGATATTGAGAGGTGAGAGGGAGGGAGGGTGAGAAGGATGAGAGGTGAGAGGAGGAGAGGAGGAAGGATGAGAGGTGAGAGGGAGGGAGAATGAGGAAGGATAAATGATGGTGGGAGGAGGAGAGGAGAAGATGAGAGGCGAAAGTGAGAGGGGAATTAGAGGGTAAGAGGAGGATTGAGAGAAAAGAACACGGAGGGGCGGGAAGAGGGAGAAGGAAGGGTGAGAGTTGAGGGAGAGTGGAGCTAAAAATGAAGGGAACTTTGAGGAGAGAGAGAGAGAGAGAGAGAGAGAGAGAGAGAGAGAGAGAGAGAGAGAGAGAGGTGAGAGAGGAGTCGCCCTCCCCAAGGCACCTCACAGACCACCACCAATCTGTCCTGTACCCCTGCCATTATCGTAAATTCCCAGCATGCTGTCTGTGAGGGGAAGGGGTAAGGGGAGGGGGTGCAAGGGGAGGGGGAGGAGGGAGGGAAGGGGAGAGGGGAAGGGGAGTAGAGAGAGGAGAAGGAGGAGGAAAAGTGGGAAGGGGATCTTTGAGGGGAGGGGGAACTGACAGAAGGAAGGTAGGGACATGTCTGAGAGGGGTGGTGAGGACATGACTGAGAGGGTGGTAGGACATGTCTGAGAGAGGGGTGGTAGCGATGATCGAGAGGGTGGTAGGGATATGTCTGAGAGGGCAGTAGGATTATAAAGTCTGAGAGGGGGTAGTAGGATATGTCTGAGAGGGGTAGATTATAAATGGAGAGGGGTGGTAGGACATGTCTGAGAGGGGTGGTAGGACATGTCTGAGAGGGGTGGTAGGACATGTCTGAGAGGGGTGGTAGGACATGTCTGAGAGGGGAAGGAGGGTGGGAAGGAGACATGAATTTCAGGGTGTGGAGGAGGTGAGGCCCGTTGAAGACTTCTGAAGGTGCGTTAACAGTCGTTAAAACCGTTGAAGACTTTTGAAGATTTGTTAAGAACCGTTTAAACTGTGGAAGACATTTGAAGGTCCATTAAGGGCCGTTAAATCCGCTGAAGACTTTTGAAGATCCGTTAAGAGCCGTTAAAACCGTTAAAAACTTTTGAAGGTGCGTTAAGAGCCGTTAAAACTTTTGAAGCCTTTTGAAAGTTTTTTTTTTAGAAGCCACGAAGAATTGGGAAGATCCTGAAGACCCTCAAAAGACGCCAAGACTTGTCAAGATTACCAAAGGTCCCTTCTAACACTACCCGCCATCACCACCAACACTATCACCACCACTAACACTATCACCACCACCAACACTATCACCACCACCAACACTATCACCACCACTAACACCATCAACAGTACCCGCCACCACCACCAACACTATCCTATCACCCCTACTGCCACCAACACCGCCACCACCACCACCACCACCACCAACACTATCACCCCCAACACCAACCACCACACTGCCACCATCAACACCCACCACCACCACCACCACCACGACCATAACCACCACCACCACCACCACTAAACACTATCACCACCGCCAACACTATCACCACCACCACCAATATCACCACCACCACCACCACCACTATCACCCCTACCCACCAACACAGCCACCACCAACACTATCACCCTACCGCCACCATCAACACCACCACCACCACCACCACACCACCAACACTATCACCACCGACCATAACCACCACCACCACCACTATAACACTACACACCACCACCACACTATCACACCACCAACACTATCACAACCACCAACACCATCACCACCACCACTACTACCATAACCACCACCACCACCACTATAACACTACCCACCACCACCACCAACACTATCACCACCAACACTATCACAACCACCAACACTATCACCACCACCACTAACCATAACCACCACCACCACCATTAACACCACCCACCACCACCACCACACTATCACCACCACACTATCACAACCACCAACACTATCACCACCACCACTACTACCACCACCACTATTAACACAACCACCACCACTACCACCCACCACCACCACCACCACCACACCACCGACACACCACCACCACCACCACCAACACCACCACCACCACCAACCACTATCACAACACACCAACACTATCACCACCACCACTACACCACCACCACCACCACCACCACTATTAACACTAACCACCACCACCACCACTACCCATCACCAATACCACCACCACTATTAACACTAACAACCACCACCACTACCACTACCATCACCAATACCACCACCACCACCATCAATATTAACACTACCCACCACCACCACCAACACTATGTCCACCACCAACACTATCACAACCACCAACACTATCACCACCACCAACACCACCACCACCACTATTAACACTAACCACCACCACCACCACTACCATCACCAATACCACCACCACCACTATTAACACTAACCACCACCACCACCACTACCATCACCAATACCACCACCAAACCA
>NW_024741694.1:0-10000 GCF_018991925.1 Homarus americanus | reverse complement strand
GAACTACTACACCACGTGAGTTCCTCCTAACACCATCTGGGGGGGAGTTACTACACCACACCAGGTCCCTCATAACACTATCTGAGGGAACTACTACACCACGTGAGTTCCTCCTAACACCATCTGGGAGGGAGTTACACTACGAGTTTACGTTCAACACCTACATTAATCTGTATGTTCACTGTATGTTCCTTTACCTTTCTCTAATGAAGGCTTTTGTTAAACCACCAATGTATGTAATAAGTCATTTATGTCCAATGTATATTTTCAGCTCTGGCTGCAGAATGTTTTCATAAACCGTTAATTCTGTCGCCCTACAGTAGACCCATTCGTCTGTCTGTCTGTCTGTCGCCCTACAGTAGTCTATCTGTGTCTGTCACCTCACCTCCCCTCATCCTCCACTCACCTTCACCCCACCCCAGCCTCCCACCCTCCACCACACACCCCTCACCCTCTCACCTACACACACCTCACCTCCACACACCCCTCACCCCACACACCCTCTCCCCACACACCCTCACCTCCACACACCCCTCTCCTCCACACACCCCCACCCACACACCCTCACCTCCACACACCCCTCACCCTCCACACACCCCTCACCCCCCACACCCTCACCTCCACCACCCCTCACCTCCACACACCCTCACCTCCACACACCCCACCCTCCACACACCCCTCACCTCCACACACCCCTCACCTCCACACACCCTCTCACCTCCACACACCCTCACCTCCACACCCCCTCCCCCTCCACACCCCCTCTCTCCTCCACACACCCCTCCCCTCCACACACCCTCCTCCACCCCCCACCTCCACACACCCCCTCCCACACCCCACCCCTGCACACCCTCTCCACCCCACACACCCCCACCCCACACCCCACCCCACACACCCTCCCTCCACACACCCCACCTCCCCCACCATCCCACCCCACACACCCCCCCACCCCCCCACCCTCCACACCCCACCTCCACACACCCCACCTCCACACCTCACCTCCACACACCTCACCTCCCCTCACCCTCACCTCCACCCCACCCCACACACCCCTCACCCCTCCACACACCCCTCACCTCCACACCCCTCACCTCCACACACCCCTCACCCTCCCCCACCCTGACCTCCACACACCCTGACCCCACACCCTGACCCTCCACACCCTCACTCCACACACCTCACCCCTCAACCCCCACCTCCACACACCTCACCTCCACTCACCCTCACCACCCCTCACCCCTCACCTCCCCCACCCCCTCATCCCACACACCACCTCCACACACCCCTCACCTCCACGCCCCTCACCTCCACACCCCCACTCCACCCACCCCTAACCTCCACACACCCCACCTCCACACACACCCACACCCCTCACCTCCACACACCCTGACCTCCCCACCCTGACCTCCACACACCCTGACCTCCACACCTCCACCTCCACACACCGTCACCTCCCCTCACCCCCCTCACCTCCCTCACCCCACCGCCCCTCACCCCTCACCCCCTGACACACGTCACCCTCCCTCACCCCCCCACCTCCACTCCACCCCTACTGCCCCTCACCATCACCTCACCCCATCCACACACCCTCACCTCCACCTCACCCCACCTCCCCTCACCTCCCCACACCCCTCCTGCACACACCCACCCCTCACCTCCCCACCCACACACCCCCCACCCACACACCCCACCCACACACCCCTCTCCTCCACACACCCCCACATCATCCACCCCCACACACACCCCCCACCACCATCCCCACACACCCCTCACCACACACACTCACCCTCCACACACCCCTCACCTCCCCCACCATTCACCTCCACACACCATCACCTCCATACACCCCCACCCCCCACATACCCCACCATTCACCCCACACACCCTCACCTCCACACACCCCTCACCTCCACACACCCCCATCCCACACACCCTCACCTCCCCCCCCACTCCACCTCCACACACCCCACCCCCTCACCATTCATCTCCACACACCCCCGCCACACACACCTCACATCCACACACCCTCACCTCCCCCCCACCATTCACCCACACCACCTCCATACACCCCACCCCACACACCCACCCATTCACCCACACATCATCACCCATACACCCTCACGATCCACCCTCCACACACCCCACATCCACACACCCCACACACCCCACCATCCACCTCCACACACCCCCTCACCATCCACCCCACACCCTCACCCTCCACACACGCTCACCTCCACTCACCCCACCTCCACACACCCTCACCATTCACCCCCACACACCCTCACCCTCCTCCTCACACCTCCACCCACACACCCCTCACCCACACACCCCTCACCTCCACACCCTGACCTCCACACACCCTCACCTCCCCCACCCCTGACCTCCACACACCCCTCACCTCCAAACACCCTCACCTCCACACCCCCACCTCCACACACCCCAACCTCCCCCCACCCCTGACCTCCACACACCCTGACCCTCCACACCTGACCTCCACACCCCTCACCTCCACACACCGTCACCCTCCCCCAACCTCACCCCCACACACCCCACCTCCACTCCACCCACCTCACCGCCCTCACCCTCACCTTCCCCACCCCACCCACACCCTCACCTCCACACACCCCTCACCTCCACACCCTCACCCACACACCCCTCACCTCCCCCACCTTGACCCACATCTCACCCCCACCCCTGACCCACACACCCCTGACCTCCACACACCCCTGACCTCCACCCCCTCACCTCCACACACCGTCACCTCCCCTCCAACCCCCCACCTCCCCTCACCCCTCAATGCCTCACCCCTCACCTCCACACCGCCCTCCCCTCACCCCTCACCTCCACTCACCCCTCCCCTGCCCTCACCTCCCTCCCCTCACCTCACCTCCACACCCCTCACCATTCACCTCCCCCGTCCTCCTCACCCCTCCCCCTCCCTCACCCCTACCGCCCTCACCCTCACCTCCACACACCCTCACCTCCACTCACCTCACCCTCCACCTCACCTCCCACACCCTCACCTCCACTCACCTCACCTCCCTCCCCTTCCTCTCCTGCACACCTCACCTCACCTCCCCTCACCTCCCCCTCACCTCCACCCCTCCCACCTCCTCACCTCACCTCCCCTCCTCCCACCTCACCCCTTCCTCCCACACCCCTCCCTTCCCACCTCCACCTCCCACACCCCTCACCTCCCCTCACCCCCACACCCCTCCCATCCCCTCACCTCCACCTCTCCTGCACACCTCACCTCACCTCCCTCACCTCACTTCCCTTCACCCCCTCACCTCCACACCCCTCACCTCCACCCCCTCACCTCCACACACCCCTCACACCTCCCCCTCACCTCCACACCCTCACCTCCAAACTCCCTCACTTACACCTCACCTCCCACACACCCTCCTCCACACTCCTCCTCCCTGACCTCACCCTCGTTCTCCCTCCGCTCACTCTCACCCCTCACCTCCCAGTCACTCACTCACCTTCACCATCCACTCATCCTCAGCTCCCCTCACCCTCACCGCCACTCGGCCTCCCCCTCACCTCACCTCCTTCACCCCTCCCTCCCCTCACCCCACTCACCTCACCTCCTCCCACCCCCACCTTCTCACCTCACCCTCCCTCACCCCTCTCACCTTCTCCTCACCCCTCCCCTCACCTCACCTCCCCTCACCCTCCCTCCCCCTCACCTTCACTCACCTCACCTCCCTCACCCCTCACCCCTCCCTCCTCACCCCTCCCCCTCACTCACCTCACCCCTCACCTCCCCTCCCCTCAACTCCCCTCACCCCTCCCTCGTTCTCCCCCCTCACTCCTCTCACCTCCCCACCTCCCCCCCAACTCCCTCACCTTCACCATCCACTCATCTCAGCCCCCTCACCTCACCCGCCTCCCTCCCTCACCTCACCTCCCTCACCTCTCCTCACCCTCACTCCCCCTCACCTCCCTCACCTCTCCCCTCCCCCTCCCCGCGTCGCCATAAAGGTATGTGAACATCAGACTCGTAATGTGGTGATCAGCATGAACCGGAGGGCCCTCAGCATGAAGGCCCTCATCTGGTTCAACAACCTGAGGGTCTGACAACCTGAGGCCTGACAACCTGAGGCCCCTCATCCTGGGACCCTGATATCTGGGGCCCTGACAACCTGAGGCCTGACAACGTGGGGCCTGACAACCTGGGGCGCCTGACGTCCTGGGGCTGGCAACCTGGGGCCCGGGCAACCTGGGCTGATAAAAATTGGGGCCCTAGCCTGGGGCCCAAATAAACTGGGGCCCTCAAACCTGAGGCCCTGACATCTGGGGCCCTGGCCAACTGGGCCCTGACAACCTGAAGCCCTGATAACCTTGGGACCATGACACCGGGGCCCTGACAACCTGAAGCCCTGATAACCTGGAGGCCCTGACAACCAGGAGACCCTGACAACCTGGGAGCCCTGATAACTTGGAACCCTAACAACCTGGGGCCATTACATCCTCGAAGGCCCTTCTCGCGTCTGGGGCACTCATACTGGGCCCTCACTACCTCGGGCCATCACATGATATGAAGAAAGTGTAGCCACAGTCACCATAAGAGAAGCACAGAGCTAACCAAAACCAAACCACAACCAAACCAACCTACCTAACCTAACAAACCAAGCCAAACCTACACACCTAACCAAAACCTACCCAACCTAGCCAAGCCAAAAACCAAACCAAACCTACCCTACCCTAACCAAACCTACCCTCAATACCAAACCAAAGCCAAACCTACCCTACCTAACCCATTACCTAACCCAACCTAACCAAATCAAGCCAAGACCACCCACCCTAACCAGGCTACCTAACCTAACCAAACCAAACCAAACCAAACCTACCTAACCAAACCTACCCTAACCTAACCAAGGTAAACCAGGCTGAGACCAGGCCTGCCCACTGCCTAGCCAGGCCTGCCTAACTAGCCTAACCAGACCAAGACCAGACCTGCCTAACCTAGCCCTGAGCCAAATGAGCTACGTTAGCTTAAGCCTGCCAAACCTGCCTGGCGTAACCTAACCAAACCAAACCAGAGCCTACGTTAACCTGGTAACCAAGCCTGCCTAACCTAGCCAGATGGCCTAACCAAACCTAACCTGCGTTAACCTGGCCTAGCCAAGCCTGCCTAACTAACCTGTAGGCAAACCAGGCATACTGTTAGCCTAACCTAAGCAAACCAAGCCTGCTGCTAACTAGCCAAACCTAACCAGGCAAACCTAACCTAACCTGGCAAGCCTGCCCTAGCCTAACCAGACCACATAGCCTAACCTAGCAAGGCCAAGCCAAGCCAACCGCTAACTAAACCTGGCAAACCAACCAGGCCTGCGTTAACCTGACCCTGACCGGTAAACCTGCCTAACCTAGCCAAACCTAGCCAAATGAGCCTATTAACCTAACAGACCTGCCCTGCCTAGAGCCTGCCCTAAACCTGGCCTGTGCAGAGCCAAGGCTAGGCTGCCTGGCCTAGCTGGCAAGGCCGTTGGCCTGGCCTGGCCAGGCCTGCCTAGCCTGGCCTAGCTTGGAAGGCCAAGAGCCAAATAGGCATTGGCCTAGCCTAGTAGACCTGCCTAACCTAGCAAGCCTAGCCAAACCAGAGCCTAACCTGCATTAACCTAACCTATTTAGAGGCAATGACCTGGCCTAGCTATTCAAATGAGCCTAGTTAACCTGGCCTAACCTAACCAAATCTGCTAACCTGGCAAACTGGACAAACCAAGCCTGGCTGGAAATCCTGCCTTACCTAACCAGAGCCACACATGTGTGTTTGTTGGAAACATAACCAGAGCCTTAGGCAAGCCTGACCTGGCTGGCCTGGCCAAGGCCTGCTAGCCTAACCAGGCCTGCCTGCCTAGCCTGAGCAAGTTGAATACCGTTAGCCTAACCCTGGCAAACCTGCCTAGTTACCTGAGCCTAGCCAGAGCCAGAGCCTAGCTTTCATTGGCCTAACCTGGCAAACCTGCCTAACCTAGCCAAGTGAGCCAAACCTGCATTAGCCTAACTGTTGGCCAGGCCTGCCTAGCCTGGCAAGCCAAGCCTTGCCTAGCAAACCACACATCTGTAGCTAACCTGAGCTTGCTAACCTAGCAAACTGCCTAACTTGGCTGGCAAACCAAACCTGTTAACTTGCTTAACCAAACCTGCCTAGCCTATGCTTAGGAAGCCAGGCTACATTTGCCTGGAAGCCTGCCTGGCCTTGAGCCTAGCAAGCCAGGCCTGGCCTGCATTGGCCTAGCATAGCCAGGCCTGCCTAGCCTAGCCAACCAGGTGGGTTTCATTAGCTGGCCTGGCAAGTGAGCCTGCCTAACCTGGCAAGGCCTGTGTGAGCCTAGCCTGGCCCTAGCCTGGCCTGCCTAGCCTGACTGGCTAACCAAGCCTGTTAACTACCTAACCTAGCCTGCCTAACCTAACCTAGCGTTGCTAACCTGGCAAACCTGACCTGACCTAACCTAACAAAGCCAAACCTGAATAACACAACCATAACCTAGCAAACCTGCATACCTTAGGCTAGCCTACCTAACCTAACCAGGCAAAGCCAAACCTGCATTAGCTTCAACACTAACCTAGCCAAGAGCCTGCCTAACCTAGCAAACCTAACCAGAAGCCAGAGCTGCCTGCCATTAACCTAACCCCACAACCAAACCTGCCTAACTAACCAAGCCAGAAGCCAAACCTGCACATTATTACAACCTAACCAAGCAAACCTGCCTAACCCTGTGAAGCCAAACCAAGCCTGCATTAACCTAACCTGGCAGCCAAGCCTGCTTTCAACACAACCCAGGCCAGAGCCAGAGCCTGCGTTGGCTTCAACCTGGCCAGGCCAAGCCTGCCCTAACCTGGCCAGGCAGGCCTGCCTGACTTTAACCATGGCAAGCCAGGCATATGCCTACCTAACCAGGTGTAACCTAGGCCAGACCTAGCAGGCCTGACCCTGGCCAGGCCTGCCCTGAAACCAGGCCAGGCTAGGCCAGGCCTGACCTGCCCTAGCCTAGCCTGCCTGCTGGCCTAGCCAAATGAGAGCTGCGCCTGCCTAATCAGGGCTGCCTAACTTGTGAAGCCAAACCAGGCCAGACCTGCCTGACAGACCTGCCTAACTAACCAGAGGCAAACCAGGAGCCAAACCTACCCTGCCCTAGCCAGGCCTGCCTAAATAACTTGAGCAGACCAGAGCATGCCTGCCTATAGCCTGCCCCTAACCTAACCTGCAGAATCTTCGACCAGGCCTGCCTTGACCTGGCCAAGCCTGACGACCTGCATTAAATGTTTAGCCAGACCTGCCTGACCTGCCTGAGCTTAACCAGGCAAGGCATGACCCTTAGCCTGGCCTGGCCAAGCCTGCCTGACTAACTATGAGCAGGCCAGGCATGCTGGCCTGGCCTGGCCAGGCCAGGCCTACCTGGGTGGCCATACCTGTGACGACAAGCCTGAGTTAACCTAACCAGGCCTGCCTAACCTAACCAAGCATATAAGCTAAACTGGCAAACTAACCAAACCTGCCTAACTAACCTTAGCAAGCCAACCAAGGCTGCATTAACCTAACCTAACCGTGAACCTGCCTAACCTAGCCAAGCCTAACCAGACCAAGCCTGACTGTTTTAACCTCTAACCAAACCTGCCCTAACTAAACAAACCTGCTAACCTAACTAACCAAGCAAACCAACCTGCCTACCTATTCTAGCAAACCTGCTTGTTAACCTAACCTAACCAGACCTGCCCTAACTTACCTTAGCAAGCCAAGCCAAACCGACATTGGCCTAACCTTGGCAAGCCTGAACTAACCTAAGCCTAACCGAGGCTGACCTGCATTAACTAACCTAACCAAGCCTGCCTAACTAACATGCCAAACCAAGCCAAGCCTACATAGCTTAACCTAGCAAACCTAGCCTAATTAACTTATCAAACCTAACCTATGATCCTTGCCTAACCTGGCAATACTGCCTAACATAACCAACCTGCCTGCCTAACTTAAGCAGGCCACATGTGTAAACCTAACCAGGAAAGGCAAGCTTAACCTAACTGGCAAACCTGCTAACTTAACCAAGCCTGCCCTGCCTAACCTGGCAGAGCAAACCTGCATTAGCCTAACCTCCTGGCAATGCCTGCCTGGCCTGAGCCTAGCCAAGCCAAGCCTAGATTTCGTTAACCTAACTGGCAAGGCCTGCCTAACCTGGCAAGCAGAGTAGACCTGCATTAGCTCTTTTAAGAAGGCCTGCCTGCCTAACCAAACCAGAGCCTGCATTAGCATAACCTACTGCAATTACTAACTTTGTTTAGCTTAACCTAGCCAAGCCTGCCTAACTAGCATAGCAAACCAAACCTGCATTAACTTAGCTAGCCAAACCTGCCTTGGGGTGTTGGTTGTAGCCTAGCTTGGGCAAGCCAAGTGCATTACATTGGCCAGACCTGCCTGGCCTTGGCTAACCAAGGCTGGGCCTGGCGTGCATTGGCATAGCTAGCTTATCAAGCCTGCCTAGCCTAGCCTATTTCTAACCTGGCTGGTTTGCATTAACTGGCCTGGTACTGCCTATTTTGGGCAGGGCGCTGTGTGGCATAGCTTGGCGCCTGCCTAGCTGTAGCCTGAATGACCACTTAACATAACTTAAGAATGCCTATACCTAACCTGTAAACCAAACCATTAACCTAACCTAGCAAGGCTAACCTGCCCTAACCTAGCAAAACCTATTTTTTGCACATAACTTACCTAACCAAGCCTATCCTAACTAGCCTAACTTCAAACCTACCTTTGTTTTGTTTGTAACCTAGCAAACTTACCTGCCCTGCTAACCTAATGTAACTTACACCGGTTTTAAGGCAGGCGTGTCTGTTAACCAAACAGGTCTAGAAATTTCTCTCTAATTTTTTTTTGGGTGTGTGAAATTTCCTAAAACAGGAAAGTGAGAAACATACAATTGCTCACTTAAGCTATACAAGACAATAGTGGCGATAATGGGTCAAAGTTGTCTGTGACTCTCGTTGATGTGTTTTCTTATCTCGAGTTACGGGAATAGTGGCCTAAATGTTGGCAATGGAGATGTGGTGGTATGACGTGAGGGTGTGGGGTGTGACGTGAGGTGTGGGGGGTGTGAGTGTTGTGGTGTGGTGTGGTGGTGTGGAGGTGTGAGGTAGTGTGTGAGTGTGTGGTGAGGTGTGGGGGTGTGGGGTGTGGTGTGTGGGGTGTGGTGAGGTGTGGGGTGTGGTGGTATGTGGGTGAGGTGTGGTGTGGGGTGTGGTGAGGTGTGGTGTGTGGTGAGTGTGGTGTGAGGTGTGGTGGGGTGTGGTGTGGTGACGTGTGTGTGGAGGTGTGGTGGTGTGGAGGTGTGGTGACGGTGTGGTGAGGCAGTGTGGTGGCGGTGTGGTGGTGTGTGGGGTGTGGGTGTGTGGTGTGGTGTGGGTGTGGAGGTGTGGTGGGGGTGTGGGGTGTGGATGAGTGTGGGGGTGTGGTGACGGTGTAGGTGTGGTGAGGTGCGGGGGGTGTGGTGAGGGTGTGGTGTGGTGTGGTGGTGGTGTGTGTGGTGAGGTGTGGTGTGGTGTGGTGAGGTGTGGTGTGTGACGGTGTGGAGGTGGTGGTGTGGGGGTGTGGGAGGGGTATGGTGTGAGTGTGGTGAGGTGTGGTGGTGTGGTGGTGTGTGTGGTGTGGGGGGTGTGGGGTGGTGACGGTGTGGGGTGTGGTGAGGGTGTGGGGTGTGGTGGTATGTTGTGAGTGTGGTGTGGGTGTGGTGAGGGTGTGGTTTGTGGTGAGGGTGTGGTGTGGTGGGGTGTGGTGTGGTGACGTGTGGAGGTGTGGTGCGTGTGGTGTGTTGAGTGGGTGTGAGTGTGGTGAGTGTGGGGGTGTAGTAGTGGTGGTGTGTGGTGTGGTGTGGGGTGTGTGGTGTGGTGTGTGGTGTGTGTGGTGTGGTGAGGTGGTGGTGTGGTGAGGTGTGGTGTGGTGTGGTGAGGTGTGGTGTGGGGTGAGGTGTGGTGTGGGGTGTGGTGTGGTGTGGTGTGGTGT
>NW_024741693.1:22500-25349 GCF_018991925.1 Homarus americanus | reverse complement strand
AGTGGTGCTGCTACAGTGTTGTGTAGGTGTGTTATATAAGTACAGTGTTGTGTAGGTGTGATATATAAGTACTACAGTGTTTATTAGGTGTGTTATATATAGATGTTGTGTAGGTGTGTTATATAAGTACTACAGTGTTATGTGTTATATTATTACTACAAGTGTTGTGTAGGTGTGTTATATATAGAACTGCACAGTGTTGTGTATATAGTGTACTTATATAAGTAGTTCTATGTGATGTTGTGTAGGTGTGTTATATAAAGTACAGTGTTGTGTAGGTGTGTTATATAAGTACTACGGTGTGTGTGGGTGTGTTATATAAGTGCTGTGTTGTGTAGGTGTGTTACATAAGTACTACAGTGTTGTGTAGGTGTGTTTATAGTACAATTATGCTGTAGGTGTGTTATATAAGTGCAGTGTTGTGTAGGTGTGTTATATAAGTACTACAGTGTTGTGTAGGTGTGTTATATAAGATGCTACAGTGTTGTGTAGTGTGTATATAAGTACAGTGTTGTGTGGGCGTGTTATATATTTCTACAGTGCTGTTATGGGTGTGATATATAAGTGCTACAGTGTTGTGGGTGTGTTATATAAGTACAGCGTTGTGTAGGGTGTGTTATATAAGTACTACAGTGTTGTGTATTTGTGTTTATATAAGTACTACAGTTTTTTGTAGGTGTGTTATAAAGTACTACAGTGTGTAGGTGTGTTTATAAGTACGTGTTGTGTAGGTGTGTTATATAAGTACAGTGTTGTGTGTGTGTTATATAAATTTTCAGTGTTGTGTAGATGTGTTATATAAGTACAGTTTTTGTGTTAGGTGTGTTATATAAGTACAGTGTTGTTGGAGTGTGTTTATATAAGTACAGATGTTGTGTAGGTGTGTTATATAAGTACTACGTGTATGTAGTTTTGTGTTATATAAGTACTACAGTGTTGTGTAGTGTGTGTTATATAAGTACTACAGTGTTGTGTAGGTGTGTTATATATAAGTACAGTGTTGTGTAGGTGTGTTATATAAGTACAGTGTTGTGTAGGTGTATTTATATAAGTACTACAGTGTTGTGTATTTGTATATAAGTACTACAGTGTTGTGTAGGTGTGTTATATAAGTACTACAGTGTTGTGTAGGTGTGTTATATAAGTACAGTGTTGTGTAGGTGTGTGTTATATAGAGGTACAGTGTTGTGTAGGTGTGTTATATAAGTACTACAGTGTTGTGTAGATGTGTGTTATATAAGTACAGTGTTGTGTAGGTGTGTTATATAAGTACAGTGTTGTGTAGGTGTGTTATATAAGTACAGTGTTGTGTAGGTGTGTTATATATAAGTACTACAGTGTTGTGTATTTGTATTTATATAAGTACTACCAGTGTTGTGTAGGTGTGTTATATAAGTACTACAGTGTTGTGTAGGTGTGTTATATAAGTACAGTGTTGTGTAGGTGTGGTATATAAGGTACAGTGTTGTGTAGGTGTGTTATATAAGTACAGTGTTGTGTAGGTGTGTTACATAAATTACTACAGTGTTGTGTATTTGTGTTATATAAGTACTACGGTGTTGTGTAGGTGTGTTATATAAGTACTACAGTGTTGTGTAAGGTGTGTGTTATATATAAGTACAGTGTTGTGTAGGTGTGTTATATAAGTACAGTGTTGTGTAGGTGTGTTATATAAGTACTACAGTGTTGTGTGGAGTGTGTTATATAAGTACTACGGTGTTGTGTAGGTGTGTTATATAAGTACTACAGTGTTGATAATAGGTGTGTTATATAAGTACTACAGTGTTGTGTAGGTGTGTTATATAAGTACTACAGTGTTGTGTAGGTGTGTTATATAAGTACTACCGTGTTGTGTAGGTGTGTTATATAAGTGCAGTGTTGTGTAGGTGTGTTATATAAGTACTACAGTGTTGTGTAGGTGTGTTATATAAGTACAGTGTTGTGTAGGTGTGTTATATAAGAGTACGGTGTTGTGTAGGTGTGTTATATATAGTACAGTGTTGTGTGGGTGTGTTATATAAGTACTACAGTGTTGTGTAGGTGTGTTATATAAGTACAATGTTGTGTAGGTGTGTTATATAGAGTACTACAGTGTTGTGTAGGTGTGTTATATAAATACTTCAGTGTTATGTAGGTGTGTGTTATATAGTACACAGTGTTGTGTAGGTGTGTTATATAAGTACAGTGTTTGTGTAGGTGTGATATATAAATACTACAGTGTTATTGTAGGTGTGTTATATAAGTACAGTGTTGTGTAGGTGTGTTATATAAATTACTACAGTGTTGTGTAGGTGTGTTATATAAGTACTTCAGTGTTGTGGAGTGTGATATATAAATACTACAGTGTTGTGTAGGTGTGTTATATAAGTGTACAATGTTGTGTAGGTGTGTTATATAAGTACTACAGTGTTGTGTAGGTGTGTTATATAAGTACAGTGTTGTGTAGGTGTGATATATAAGTACTACAGTGTTGTGTAGGTGTGTTATATAAGTACAGTGTTGTGTAGGTGTGTTATATAAGTACTACAGTGTTGTGTAGGTGTGTTATATAAGTACTACAGTGTTGTGTAGGTGTGTTATATAAGTACTACAGTGTTGTGTAGGTGTGTTATATAAGTACTACAGTGTTGTGTAGGTGTGTTCTATAAGTACAGTGTTGTGTAGGTGTGTTATATAAGTACTACAGTGATGTGTAGGTGTGTTATATAAGTACAGTGTTGTGTAGGTGTGTTACATAAGTACTACAGTGTTATGTAGGTGTGTTACATAAGTACTACAGTGTTGTGTAGGTGTGTTTTATAAGTACAGTGTACTGTAGGTGTGTTATATAAGTGCAGTGTTGTGTCGGT
>NW_024741693.1:0-17500 GCF_018991925.1 Homarus americanus | reverse complement strand
CATACTCCAGTACACAATATAGCACCATACTCCAGTACACATTATAGCATCATACTCCAGTACACAATATAGCACCATACTCCAGTACACAATATAGCATTATACTCCAATAGACAATATAGCATCATACTCCAGTACACAATATAGCACCATACTCCAGTACACAATAAAGCATCATACTCCGGTACACAATATAGCATCATAATCCAGTACACAATATAGCACCATACTCCAGAACACAGTATAGCATCATACTCCAGTACACAATATAGCACCATACTCCAGTACACAATATAGCACCATACTCCAGTACACAATATAGCACCATACTCAGTACACAGTATAGCATCATACTCAGTACACAATATAGTATCATACTCAGTACACAATATAGCACCATACTCCAGTAGACAATATAGCACCATACTCAAGTACACAATATAGCATCATACTCCAGTATACAATATAGCACCATACTCCAGTACACAATATAGCACCATACTCCAGTACACAATATAGCACCATACTCCAGTACACAATATAGCACCATACTCCAGAACACATTATAGCATCATACGCCAGTACACAATATAGCACCATACTCCAGTACACAATATAGCACCATACTCCAGTACACAATATAGCATCATACTCCGGTACACAATATAGCACCATTCTCCGGTACACAATATAGCACCATTCTCCGGTACACAATATAGCACCATACTCCAGTACACAATATAGCATCATACTCCAGTACACATTATAGCACCATACTCCAGTACACAATATAGCATCATACTCCAGTACACAATATAGTATCATACTCCAGTACACAATATAGCACCATACTCCAGTAGACAATATAGCACCATACTCAAGTACACAATATAGCAAATACTCCAGTATACAATATAGCACCATACTCCAGTACACAATATAGCACCATACTCCAGTACACAATATAGCACCATACTCCAGTACACAATATAGCACCATACTCCAGGAGCACATTATAGCATCATACGCCAGTACACAATATAGCACCATACTCCAGTACACAATATAGCACCATACTCCGGTACACAATATAGCACCATACTCAGTACACAATATAGTATCATACTCCAGTACACAATATAGCACCATACTCCAGTAGACAATATAGCACCATACTCAAGTACACAATATAGCATCATACTCCAGTATACAATATAGCACCATACTCCAGTACACAATATAGCACCATACTCCAGTACACAATATAGCACCATACTCCAGTACACAATATAGCACCATACTCCAGAACACATTATAGCACATACGCCAGTACACAATATAGCACCATACTCCAGTACACAATATAGCATTATACTCCGTACGCATCATACACAATATAGCACCATACTCCAGTACACAATATAGCACCATACTCCACACAATATAGCACCATACTCCAGTACACAATATAGCACCATACTCCAGAACACATATTGCATCATACGCCAGTACACAATATAGCACCATACTCCAGTACACAATATAGCACCATACTCCAGTACACAATATAGCATCATACTCCGGTACACAATATAGCACCATCTCCGGTACACAATATAGCACCATTCTCCGGTACACAATATAGCACCATACTCCAGTACACAATATAGCATCATACTCCAGTACACATTATAGCACCATACTCCAGTAGACAATATAGCACCATACTCAAGTACACAATATAGCACCATACTCCAGTACATAATATAGCACCATACTCCAGTACACAATATAGCATCATACTTCAGTAGACAATATAGCACCATACTCCAGTAAACAATATAGCACCATACTCCAGTACACAGAGACGATAATAATTTGACTAAAATAGCACCAGGACCAAACCCCCTCTGTTCCCAAGCTCAGAGAAACACACACACGTATTCGCTCATCTCCAAAATAAGTGAAAATACGTCCACGTAACGAATTCCGCCCATCACACTCACAGTCCTCGGGGAAAAATCCGTGAGAGAGATTTCTGGTTTGTTTACCTGCGACATAAACAACGCATTAGTCTGGGAACCGAGAGAGAAATGGCTTGTATATTGTGTACGGGGATAGTGAAAGGTGTTGTCTAGAGGTATTTGTAGTGTACAGGTTTTTTAATTACAGTATAAAGTAACAGGTGTTTTAATTACAGTATAAGGTAACAAGTATTTTAATTACAGTATAAGGTAACAGGTGTTTTAATTACAGTATAAGGTAACAGGTGTTTTAATTACAGTAAAAGGTAACTGATGTTTTAATTACAGTATAAGGTAACTGGTGTTTTAATTACAGTATAAGGTACAGGTGTTTTAATTACAGTATAAGGTAACAGGTGTTTTAATTACAGTATAAGGTAACAGGTGTTTTAATTACAGTATAAGGTAACAGGTGTTTTAATTACAGTATAAGGTAACAGGTGTTTTAATTACAGTATAAGGTAACTGGTGTTTTAATTACAGTATATGGTAACAGGTGTTTTAATTACAGTATAAGGTAACAGGTATTTTAGTTACAGTATAAGGTAACTGGTGTTTTAATTACAGTATAAGGTAACAGGTGTTTTAATTACAGTATAAGGTAACAGGTGTTTTAATTACAGTATAAGGTAACAGGTGTTTTAATTACAGTATAAGGTAACAGGTGTTTTAATTACAGTATATGGTAACAGGTGTTTTAATTACAGTATAAGGTAACAGTTATTTTAGTTACAGTATAAGGTAACTGGTGTTTTAATTACAGTATAAGGTAATAGGTGTTTTAATTACAGTATAAGGTAACTGGTGTTTTAATTACAGTATAAGGTAACTGATGTTTTAATTATAGTATAAGGTAACTGTTGTTTTAATTACAGTATAAGGTAACTGGTGTTTTAATTTCAGTATATGGTAACAGGTGTTTTAATTACAGTATATGGTAACAGGTATTTTAGTTACAGTATAAGGTAACTGGTGTTTTAATTACAGTATAAGGTAACAGGTGTTTTAATTACAGTATAAGGTAACAGGTGTTTTAATTACAGTATTAGGTAACTGGTGTTTTAATTACAGTATAAGGTAACAGGTGTTTTAATTACAGTATAAGGTAATAGGTGTTTTAATTACAGTATAAGGTAACTGGTGTTTTAATTACAGTATAAGGTAACAGGTGTTTTAATTACAGTATAAGGTAACAGGTGTTTTAATTACAGTATAAGGTAACTGGTGTTTTAATTACAGTATAAGGTAATAGGTGTTTTAATTACAGTATAAGGTAACAGGTGTTTTAATTACAGTATAAGGTAACAGGTGTTTTAATTACAGTATAAGGTAATAGGTGTTTTAATTACAGTATAAGGTAACAGGTGTTTTAATTACAGTATAAGGTAACAGGTGTTTTAATTACAGTATAAGGTAGCTGGTGTTTTAATTACAGTATAAGGTAACTGGTGTTTTAATTACAGTATAAGGTAACAGGTATTTTAGTTACAGGTGTTTTAATTACAGTATAAGGTAATAGGTGTTTTAATTACAGTATAAGGTAACTGGTGTTTTAATTACAGTATAAGGTAACAGGTGTTTTAATTACAGTATAAGGTAACAGGTGTTTTAATTACAGTATAAGGTAACTGGTGTTTTAATTACAGTATAAGGTAATAGGTGTTTTAATTACAGTATAAGGTAACAGGTGTTTTAATTACAGTATAAGGTAAC
This sequence comes from Homarus americanus, assembly GCF_018991925.1. Taxonomy (NCBI): domain Eukaryota; kingdom Metazoa; phylum Arthropoda; class Malacostraca; order Decapoda; family Nephropidae; genus Homarus; species Homarus americanus. The sequence goes on along the minus strand of NW_024741693.1, from coordinate 13,763 downwards.
AGGTGTTTTAATTACAGTATAAGGTAATAGGTGTTTTAATTACAGTATAAGGTAACAGGTGTTTTAATTACAGTATAAGGTAACAGGTGTTTTAATTACAGTATAAGGTAATAGGTGTTTTAATTACAGTATGGGTAACAGGTGTTTTAATTACAGTATAAGGTAACAGGTGTTTTAATTACAGTGTAACTGGTTTTAATTACAGTATAAGGTAACTGGTGTTTTAATTACAGTATAAGGTAACAGGTATTTTAGTTACAGTATAAGTTAACTGATGTTTTAATTACAGTATAAGGTAATAGGTGTTTTAATTACAGTATAAGGTAATAGGTGTTTTAATTACAGTATAAGGTAATAGGTGTTTTAATTACAGTATAAGGTAACACGTGTTTTAATTACAGTATAAGATAACTGGTGTTTTAATTACAGTATAAGGTAATAGGTGTTTTAATTACAGTATAAGGTAACAGGTATTTTAGTTACAGTATAAGGTAACTGGTGTTTTAATTACAGTATAAGGTAACTGATGTTTTAATTACAGTATAAGGTAATAGGTGATTTAATTACAGTATAAGGTAACTGGTGTTTTAATTACAGTATAAGGTAACTGATGTTTTAATTACAGTATAAGGTAACAGGTATTTTAATTACAGTATAAGGTAACAGGTGTTTTAATTACAGTATAAGGTAACTGGTGTTTTAATTACAGTATAAGGTAATAGGTGTTTTAATTACAGTGTAAGGCAACAGGTGTTTTAATTACAGTATAAGGTAACAGGTGTTTTAATTACAGTATAAGGTAACTGGTGTTTTGATTACAGTATAAGGTAACTGGTGTTTTAATTACAGTATAAGGTAACAGGTATTTTAGTTACAGTATAAGGTAACTGGTGTTTTAATTACAGTATAAGGTAACTGATGTTTTAATTACAGTATAAGGTAATAGGTGTTTTAATTACAGTATAAGGTAACTGGTGTTTTAATTACAGTATAAGGTAACAGGTGTTTTAATTACAGTATAAGGTAATAGGTGTTTTAATTATAGTATAAGGTAATAGGTGTTTTAATTACAGTATAAGGTAACAATGTGTTTTAATTACAGTATAAGGTAACTGGTGTTTTAATTACAGTATAAGGTAACAGGTATTTTAGTTACAGTATAAGGTAACTGGTGTTTTAATTACAGTATAAGGTAACTGATGTTTTAATTACAGTATAAGGTAACAGGTGTTTTAATTACAGTATAAGTTAACTGGTGTTTTAATTACAGTATAAGGTAACAGGTGTTTTAATTACAGTATAAGGTAATAGGTGTTTTAATTACAGTATAAGGTAACAGGTGTTTTAATTACAGTATAAGGTAACTGGTGTTTTAATTACAGTATAAGGTAATAGGTGTTTTAATTACAGTATAAGGTAACAGGTGTTTTAATTACAGTATAAGTATAATTACAGTATAAGGTAATAGGTGTTTTAATTACAGTATAAGGTAATAGGTGTTTTAATTACAGTATAAGGTAACAGGTGTTTTAATTACAGTATAAGGTAACTGGTGTTTTAATTACAGTATAAGGTAATAGGTGTTTTAATTACAGTATAAGGTAACTGGTGTTTTAATTACAGTATAAGGTAATAGGTGTTTTTAATTACAGTATAAGGTAACAGGTGTTTTAATTACAGTATAAGGTAATAGGTGTTTTAATTACAGTATAAGGTAACTGGTTTTTTAATTACAGTATAAGGTAATTGGTGTTTTAATTACAGTATAAGATAACTGGTGTTTTAATTACAGTATAAGGTAATAGGTGTTTTAATTACAGTATAAGGTAACAGGTGTTTTAATTACAGTATAAGGTAACTGGTGTTTTAATTACAGTATAAGGTAATAGGTGTTTTAATTACAGCATAAGGTAACAGGTGTTTTAATTACAGTATAAGGTAATAGGTGTTTTAATTACAGTATAAGGTAACTGGTGTTTTAATTACAGTATAAGGTAATAGGTGTTTCAATTACAGTATAAGGTAACAGGTGTTTTAATTGCAGTATAAGGTAACAGGTGTTTTAATTACAGTATAAGGTAATAGGTGTTTTAATTACAGTATAAGGTAATAGGTGTTTTAATTACAGTATAAGGTAACTGGTGTTTTAATTACAGTATAAGGTAATAGGTGTTTTAATTATAGTATAAGATAATAGGTGTTTTAATTACAGTATAAGGTAACAGGTGTTTTAATTACAGTATAAGGTAACTGGTGTTTTAATTACAGTATAAGGTAACAGGTATTTTAGTTACAGTATAAGGTAACTGGTGTTTTAATTACAGTATAAGGTAACTGATGTTTTAATTACAGTATAAGGTAATAGGTGTTTGAATTACAGTATAAGGTAACTGGTGTTTTAATTACAGTATAAGGTAATAGGTGTTTTAATTACAGTATAAGGTAACAGGTGTTTTAATTACAGTATAAGGTAACTGGTGTTTTAATTACAGTATAAGGTAATAGGTGTTTTAATTACAGTATAAGGTAACAGGTGTTTTAATTATAGTATAAGGTAATAGGTGTTTTAATTACAGTATAAGGTAATAGGTGTTTTAATTACAGCATAAGGTAACAGGTGTTTTAATTACAGTATAAGGTAACTGGTGTTTTAATTACAGTATAAGGTAATAGGTGTTTTAATTACAGTATAAGGTAACTGGTGTTTTAATTACAGTATAAGGTAATAGGTGTTTCAATTACAGTATAAGGTAACAGGTGTTTTAATTACAGTATAAGGTAACAGGTGTTTTAATTACAGTATAAGGTAATAGGTGTTTTAATTACAGTATAAGGTAACAGGTATTTTAGTTGCAGTATAAGGTAACTGGTGTTTTAATTACAGTATAAGGTAACTGATGTTTTAATTACAGTATATGGTAATAGGTGTTTTAATTACAGTATAAGGTAACTGGTGTTTTAATTACAGTATAAGGTAATAGGTGTTTTAATTACAGTATAAGGTAACAGGTGTTTTAATTACAGTATAAGGTAACAGGTGTTTTAATTACAGTATAAGGTAACTGTTGTTTTAATTACAGTATAAGGTAACTGGTGTTTTAATTACAGTATAAGGTAACAGGTGTTTTAATTACAGTATAAGGTAACTGGTGTTTTAATTACAGTATAAGGTAACAGGTGTTTTAATTACAGTATAAGGTAACAGGTGTTTTAATTACAGTATAAGGTAACAGGTGTTTTAATTACAGTATAAGGTAACTGGTGTTTTAATTACAGTATAAGGTAACAGGTGTTTTAATTATAGTATAAGGTAACTGTTGTTTTAATTACAGTATAAGGTAACTGGTGTTTTAATTACAGTATAAGGTAACAGGTGTTTTAATTACAGTATAAGGTAACTGGTGTTTTAATTACAGTATAAGGTAACAGGTGTTTTAATTACAGTATAAGGTAACAGGTGTTTTAATTACAGTATAAGGTAACAGGTGTTTTAATTACAGTATAAGGTAACAAGTGTTTTAATTACAGTATAAGGTAACAGGTGTTTTAATTTCAGTATATGGTAACAGGTGTTTTAATTACAGTATAAGGTAACAGGTATTTTAGTTACAGTATAAGGTAACTGGTGTTTTAATTACAGTATAAGGTAACAGGTGTTTTAATTACAGTATAAGGTAACAGGTGTTTTAATTACAGTATAAGGTAACAGGTGTTTTAATTACAGTATAAGGTAACAGGTGTTTTAATTACAGTATATGGTAACAGGTGTTTTAATTACAGTATAAGGTAACAGTTATTTTAGTTACAGTATAAGGTAACTGGTGTTTTAATTACAGTATAAGGTAATAGGTGTTTTAATTACAGTATAAGGTAACTGGTGTTTTAATTACAGTATAAGGTAACTGATGTTTTAATTACAGTATAAGGTAACAGGTATTTTAGTTACAGTATAAGGTAACTGGTGTTTTAATTACAGTATAAGGTAACTGGTGTTTTAATTACAGTATACTGTAATAGGTGTTTTAATTACAGTATAAGGTAACAGGTGTTTTAATTACAGTATAAGGTAATAGGTGTTTTAATTACAGTATAAGGTAACAGGTGTTTTAATTACAGTATAAGGTAATAGGTGTTTTAATTACAGTATAAGGTAACTGGTGTTTTAATTACAGTATAAAGTAATAGGTGTTTTAATTACAGTATAAGGTAACAGGTGTTTAATTACAGTATAAGGTAATAGGTGTTTTAATTACAGTATAAGGTAACAGGTGTTTAATTACAGTATTAGGTAACTGGTGTTTTAATTACAGTATAAGTTAATAGGTGTTTTAATTACAGTATAAGGTAATAGGTGTTTTAATTACAGTATAAGGTAACTGGTGTTTTAATTACAGTATAAGGTAACAGGTGTTTTAATTACAGTATAAGGTAACAGGTGTTTTAATTACAGTATAAGGTAACTGGTGTTTTAATTACAGTATAAGGTAATAGGTGTTTTAATTACAGTATAAGGTAACAGGTGTTTTAATTACAGTATAAGGTAACAGGTGTTTTAATTACAGTATAAGGTAATAGGTGTTTTAATTACAGTATAAGGTAACAGGTGTTTTAATTACAGTATAAGGTAACAGGTGTTTTAATTACAGTATAAGGTAGCTGGTGTTTTAATTACAGTATAAGGTAACTGGTGTTTTAATTACAGTATAAGGTAACAGGTATTTTAGTTACAGTATAAGTTAACTGATGTTTTAATTACAGTATAAGGTAATAGGTGTTTTAATTACAGTATAAGGTAATAGGTGTTTTAATTACAGTATAAGGTAATAGGTGTTTTAATTACAGTATAAGGTAACACGTGTTTTAATTACAGTATAAGATAACTGGTGTTTTAATTACAGTATAAGGTAATAGGTGTTTTAATTACAGTATAAGGTAACAGGTATTTTAGTTACAGTATAAGGTAACTGGTGTTTTAATTACACAGTATAAGGTAACTGATGTTTTAATTACAGTATAAGGTAATAGGTAGTTTAATTTATTATATAAAGGTAACTAAAGGTGTTTTAATTACAGTATAAGGTAACTGATGTTTTAATTACAATTATAAAAGGTAACAGAGTATTTTAATTTATAAATTGTAGGTGTTTTAATTACAGTATAAGGTAACTGGTGTTTTAATTACAGTATAAGGTAACAGGTGTTTTAATTACAGTATAAGGTAATAGGTGTTTTAATTATAGTATAAGGTAATAGGTGTTTTAATTACAGTATAAGGTAACAATGTGTTTTAATTACAGTATAAGGTAACTGGTGTTTTAATTACAGTATAAGGTAACAGGTATTTTAGTTACAGTATAAGGTAACTGGTGTTTTAATTACAGTATAAGGTAACTGATGTTTTAATTACAGTATAAGGTAACAGGTGTTTTAATTACAGTATAAGTTAACTGGTGTTTTAATTACAGTATAAGGTAACAGGTGTTTTAATTACAGTATAAGGTAATAGGTGTTTTAATTACAGTATAAGGTAACAGGTGTTTTAATTACAGTATAAGGTAACTGGTGTTTTAATTACAGTATAAGGTAATAGGTGTTTTAATTACAGTATAAGGTAACTGGTGTTTTAATTACAGTATAAGGTAATAGGTGTTTTAATTACAGTATATAAGGTAATAGGTGTTTTTAATTACAGTATAAGTTAACTGGTGTTTTAATTACAGTATAAGGTAACAGGTGTTTTAATTACAGTATAGATGTAGGTGTTTTAATTACAGTATAAGGTAACAGGTGTTTTAATTACAGTATAAGGTAACTGGTGTTTTTATTGCACAGTATAAGGTAATAGGTGTTTTTAATTACAGTATAAAGGTAACTAGTGTTTTTAATTACAGTATAAAATTAATAGGTGTTTTAATTACAGTATAAGGTAATAGGTGTTTTAATTACAGTATAAGGTAACAGGTGTTTTAATTACAGTATAAGGTAACTGGTGTTTTAATTACAGTATAAGGTAATAGGTGTTTTAATTACAGTATAAGGTAACTGGTGTTTTAATTACAGTATAAGGTAATAGGTGTTTTAATTACAGTATAAGGTAACAGGTGTTTTAATTACAGTATAAGGTAATAGGTGTTTTAATTACAGTATAAGGTAACTGGTTTTTTAATTACAGTATAAGGTAATAGGTGTTTTAATTACAGTATAAGATAACTGGTGTTTTAATTACAGTATAAGGTAATAGGTGTTTTAATTACAGTATAAGGTAACAGGTGTTTTAATTACAGTATAAGGTAACTGGTGTTTTAATTACAGTATAAGGTAATAGGTGTTTTAATTACAGCATAAGGTAACAGGTGTTTTAATTACAGTATAAGGTAATAGGTGTTTTAATTACAGTATAAGGTAACTGGTGTTTTAATTACAGTATAAGGTAATAGGTGTTTCAATTACAGTATAAGGTAACAGGTGTTTTAATTGCAGTATAAGGTAACAGGTGTTTTAATTACAGTATAAGGTAATAGGTGTTTTAATTACAGTATAAGGTAATAGGTGTTTTAATTACAGTATAAGGTAACTGGTGTTTTAATTACAGTATAAGGTAATAGGTGTTTTAATTATAGTATAAGATAATAGGTGTTTTAATTACAGTATAAGGTAACAGGTGTTTTAATTACAGTATAAGGTAACTGGTGTTTTAATTACAGTATAAGGTAACAGGTATTTTAGTTACAGTATAAGGTAACTGGTGTTTTAATTACAGTATAAGGTAACTGATGTTTTAATTACAGTATAAGGTAATAGGTGTTTTAATTACAGTATAAGGTAACTGGTGTTTTAATTACAGTATAAGGTAATAGGTGTTTTAATTACAGTATAAGGTAACAGGTGTTTTAATTACAGTATAAGGTAACTGGTGTTTTAATTACAGTATAAGGTAATAGGTGTTTTAATTACAGTATAAGGTAACAGGTGTTTTAATTATAGTATAAGGTAATAGGTGTTTTAATTACAGTATAAGGTAATAGGTGTTTTAATTACAGCATAAGGTAACAGGTGTTTTAATTACAGTATAAGGTAACTGGTGTTTTAATTACAGTATAAGGTAATAGGTGTTTTAATTACAGTATAAGGTAACTGGTGTTTTAATTACAGTATAAGGTAATAGGTGTTTCAATTACAGTATAAGGTAACAGGTGTTTTAATTACAGTATAAGGTAACAGGTGTTTTAATTACAGTATAAGGTAATAGGTGTTTTAATTACAGTATAAGGTAACAGGTATTTTAGTTGCAGTATAAGGTAACTGGTGTTTTAATTACAGTATAAGGTAACTGATGTTTTAATTACAGTATATGGTAATAGGTGTTTTAATTACAGTATAAGGTAACTGGTGTTTTAATTACAGTATAAGGTAATAGGTGTTTTAATTACAGTATAAGGTAACAGGTGTTTTAATTACAGTATAAGGTAACAGGTGTTTTAATTACAGTATAAGGTAACTGTTGTTTTAATTACAGTATAAGGTAACTATTTAGAAATATTTAATATGATAGGTTCAAATATATAATTCTGAAATATAAGGTAACTGGTGTTTTAATTACAGTATAAGGTAACAGGAATTAATTTTTTAATTATAGTATAAGGTAACTGTTGTTTTAATTACAGTATAAGGTAACTGGTGTTTTAATTACAGTATAAGGTAACAGGTGTTTTAATTACAGTATAAGGTAACTGGTGTTTTAATTACAGTATAAGGTAACAGGTGTTTTAATTACAGTATAAGGTAACAGGTGTTTTAATTACAGTATAAGGTAACAGGTGTTTTAATTACAGTATAAGGTAACAAGTGTTTTAATTACAGTATAAGGTAACAGGTGTTTTAATTTCAGTATATGGTAACAGGTGTTTTAATTACAGTATAAGGTAACAGGTATTTTAGTTACAGTATAAGGTAACTGGTGTTTTAATTACAGTATAAGGTAACAGGTGTTTTAATTACAGTATAAGGTAACAGGTGTTTTAATTACAGTATAAGGTAACAGGTGTTTTAATTACAGTATAAGGTAACAGGTGTTTTAATTACAGTATATGGTAACAGGTGTTTTAATTACAGTATAAGGTAACAGTTATTTTAGTTACAGTATAAGGTAACTGGTGTTTTAATTACAGTATAAGGTAATAGGTGTTTTAATTACAGTATAAGGTAACTGGTGTTTTAATTACAGTATAAGGTAACTGATGTTTTAATTACAGTATAAGGTAACAGGTATTTTAGTTACAGTATAAGGTAACTGGTGTTTTAATTACAGTATAAGGTAACTGGTGTTTTAATTACAGTATACTGTAATAGGTGTTTTAATTACAGTATAAGGTAACAGGTGTTTTAATTACAGTATAAGGTAATAGGTGTTTTAATTACAGTATAAGGTAACAGGTGTTTTAATTACAGTATAAGGTAATAGGTGTTTTAATTACAGTATAAGGTAACTGGTGTTTTAATTACAGTATAAAGTAATAGGTGTTTTAATTACAGTATAAGGTAACAGGTGTTTAATTACAGTATAAGGTAATAGGTGTTTTAATTACAGTATAAGGTAACAGGTGTTTAATTACAGTATTAGGTAACTGGTGTTTTAATTACAGTATAAGTTAATAGGTGTTTTAATTACAGTATAAGGTAATAGGTGTTTTAATTACAGTATAAGGTAACTGGTGTTTTAATTACAGTATAAGGTAACAGGTGTTTTAATTACAGTATAAGGTAACAGGTGTTTTAATTACAGTATAAGGTAACTGGTGTTTTAATTACAGTATAAGGTAATAGGTGTTTTAATTACAGTATAAGGTAACAGGTGTTTTAATTACAGTATAAGGTAACAGGTGTTTTAATTACAGTATAAGGTAATAGGTGTTTTAATTACAGTATAAGGTAACAGGTGTTTTAATTACAGTATAAGGTAACAGGTGTTTTAATTACAGTATAAGGTAACTGGTTTTAATTACAGTATAAGGTAACTGGTGTTTTAATTACAGTATAAGGTAACAGGTATTTTAGTTACAGTATAAGTTAACTGATGTTTTAATTACAGTATAAGGTAATAGGTGTTTTAATTACAGTATAAGGTAATAGGTGTTTTAATTACAGTATAAGGTAATAGGTGTTTTAATTACAGTATAAGGTAACACGTGTTTTAATTACAGTATAAGATAACTGGTGTTTTAATTACAGTATAAGGTAATAGGTGTTTTAATTACAGTATAAGGTAACAGGTATTTTAGTTACAGTATAAGGTAACTGGTGTTTTAATTACAGTATAAGGTAACTGATGTTTTAATTACAGTATAAGGTAATAGGTGATTTAATTACAGTATAAGGTAACTGGTGTTTTAATTACAGTATAAGGTAACTGATGTTTTAATTACAGTATAAGGTAACTGGTGTTTTAATTACAGTATAAGGTAACTGATGTTTTAATTACAGTATAAGGTAACAGGTATTTTAATTACAGTATAAGGTAACAGGTGTTTTAATTACAGTATAAGGTAATAGGTGTTTTAATTACAGTATAAGGTAACAGGTGTTTTAATTACAGTATAAGGTAATAGGTGTTTTAATTACAGTATAAGGTAACAGGTGTTTTAATTACAGTATAAGGTAACTGGTGTTTTGATTACAGTATAAGGTAACTGGTGTTTTAATTACAGTATAAGGTAACTGGTGTTTTAATTACAGTATAAGGTAATAGGTGTTTTAATTACAGTATAAGGTAACTGGTGTTTTAATTACAGTATAAGGTAACAGGTGTTTTAATTACAGTATAAGGTAATAGGTGTTTTAATTATAGTATAAGGTAATAGGTGTTATAATTACAGTATAAGGTAACAATGTGTTTTAATTACAGTATAAGGTAACTGGTGTTTTAATTACAGTATAAGGTAACAGGTATTTTAGTTACAGTATAAGGTAACTGGTGTTTTAATTACAGTATAAGGTAACTGATGTTTTAATTACAGTATAAGGTAATAGGTGTTTTAATTACAGTATATGTTAACTGGTGTTTTAATTACAGTATAAGGTAACAGGTGTTTTAATTACAGTATAAGGTAATAGGTGTTTTAATTACAGTATAAGGTAACAGGTGTTTTAATTACAGTATAAGGTAACTGGTGTTTTAATTACAGTATAAGGTAATAGGTGTTTTAATTACAGTATAAGGTAACTGGTGTTTTAATTACAGTATAAGGTAATAGGTGTTTTAATTACAGTATAAGATAACTGGTGTTTTAATTACAGTATAAGGTAATAGGTGTTTTAATTACAGTATAAGGTAACAGGTGTTTTAATTACAGTATAAGGTAACTGGTGTTTTAATTACAGTATAAGGTAATAGGTGTTTTAATTACAGCATAAGGTAACAGGTGTTTTAATTACAGTATAAGGTAATAGGTGTTTTAATTACAGTATAAGGTAACTGGTGTTTTAATTACAGTATAAGGTAATAGGTGTTTCAATTACAGTATAAGGTAACAGGTGTTTTAATTGCAGTATAAGGTAACAGGTGTTTTAATTACAGTATAAGGTAATAGGTGTTTTAATTACAGTATAAGGTAATAGGTGTTTTAATTACAGTATAAGGTAACTGGTGTTTTAATTACAGTATAAGGTAATAGGTGTTTTAATTATAGTATAAGATAATAGGTGTTTTAATTACAGTATAAGGTAACAGGTGTTTTAATTACAGTATAAGGTAACTGGTGTTTTAATTACAGTATAAGGTAACAGGTATTTTAGTTACAGTATATGTAACTGGTGTTTTAATTACAGTATAAGGTAACTGATGTTTTAATTACAGTATAAGGTAATAGGTGTTTTAATTACAGTATAAGGTAACTGGTGTTTCTTAATTACAGTATATGGTAATAGGTGTTTTAATTACAGTATAAGGTAACAGGTGTTTTAATTACAGTATAAGGTAACTGGTGTTTTAATTACAGTATAAGGTAATAGGTGTTTTAATTACAGTATAAGGTAACAGGTGTTTTAATTATAGTATAAGGTAATAGGTGTTTTAATTACAGTATAAGGTAATAGGTGTTTTAATTACAGCATAAGGTAACAGGTGTTTTAATTACAGTATAAGGTAACTGGTGTTTTAATTACAGTATAAGGTAATAGGTGTTTTAATTACAGTATAAGGTAACTGGTGTTTTAATTACAGTATAAGGTAATAGGTGTTTCAATTACAGTATAAGGTAACAGGTGTTTTAATTACAGTATAAGGTAACAGGTGTTTTAATTACAGTATAAGGTAATAGGTGTTTTAATTACAGTATAAGGTAACAGGTATTTTAGTTGCAGTATAAGGTAACTGGTGTTTTAATTACAGTATAAGGTAACTGATGTTTTAATTACAGTATATGGTAATAGGTGTTTTAATTACAGTATAAGGTAACTGGTGTTTTAATTACAGTATAAGGTAATAGGTGTTTTAATTACAGTATAAGGTAACAGGTGTTTTAATTACAGTATAAGGTAACAGGTGTTTTAATTACAGTATAAGGTAACTGTTGTTTTAATTACAGTATAAGGTAACTGGTGTTTTAATTACAGTATAAGGTAACAGGTGTTTTAATTACAGTATAAGGTAACTGGTGTTTTAATTACAGTATAAGGTAACAGGTGTTTTAATTACAGTATAAGGTAACAGGTGTTTTAATTACAGTATAAGGTAACAGGTGTTTTAATTACAGTATAAGGTAACTGGTGTTTTAATTACAGTATAAGGTAACAGGTGTTTTAATTATAGTATAAGGTAACTGTTGTTTTAATTACAGTATAAGGTAACTGGTGTTTTAATTACAGTATAAGGTAACAGGTGTTTTAATTACAGTATAAGGTAACTGGTGTTTTAATTACAGTATAAGGTAACAGGTGTTTTAATTACAGTATAAGGTAACAGGTGTTTTAATTACAGTATAAGGTAACAGGTGTTTTAATTACAGTATAAGGTAACAAGTGTTTTAATTACAGTATAAGGTAACAGGTGTTTTAATTTCAGTATATGGTAACAGGTGTTTTAATTACAGTATAAGGTAACAGGTATTTTAGTTACAGTATAAGGTAACTGGTGTTTTAATTACAGTATAAGGTAACAGGTGTTTTAATTACAGTATAAGGTAACAGGTGTTTTAATTACAGTATAAGGTAACAGGTGTTTTAATTACAGTATAAGGTAACAGGTGTTTTAATTACAGTATATGGTAACAGGTGTTTTAATTACAGTATAAGGTAACAGTTATTTTAGTTACAGTATAAGGTAACTGGTGTTTTAATTACAGTATAAGGTAATAGGTGTTTTAATTACAGTATAAGGTAACTGGTGTTTTAATTACAGTATAAGGTAACTGATGTTTTAATTACAGTATAAGGTAACAGGTATTTTAGTTACAGTATAAGGTAACTGGTGTTTTAATTACAGTATAAGGTAACTGGTGTTTTAATTACAGTATACTGTAATAGGTGTTTTAATTACAGTATAAGGTAACAGGTGTTTTAATTACAGTATAAGGTAATAGGTGTTTTAATTACAGTATAAGGTAACAGGTGTTTTAATTACAGTATAAGGTAATAGGTGTTTTAATTACAGTATAAGGTAACTGGTGTTTTAATTACAGTATAAAGTAATAGGTGTTTTAATTACAGTATAAGGTAACAGGTGTTTAATTACAGTATAAGGTAATAGGTGTTTTAATTACAGTATAAGGTAACAGGTGTTTAATTACAGTATTAGGTAACTGGTGTTTTAATTACAGTATAAGTTAATAGGTGTTTTAATTACAGTATAAGGTAATAGGTGTTTTAATTACAGTATAAGGTAACTGGTGTTTTAATTACAGTATAAGGTAACAGGTGTTTTAATTACAGTATAAGGTAACAGGTGTTTTAATTACAGTATAAGGTAACTGGTGTTTTAATTACAGTATAAGGTAATAGGTGTTTTAATTACAGTATAAGGTAACAGGTGTTTTAATTACAGTATAAGGTAACAGGTGTTTTAATTACAGTATAAGGTAATAGGTGTTTTAATTACAGTATAAGGTAACAGGTGTTTTAATTACAGTATAAGGTAACAGGTGTTTTAATTACAGTATAAGGTAACTGGTTTTAATTACAGTATAAGGTAACTGGTGTTTTAATTACAGTATAAGGTAACAGGTATTTTAGTTACAGTATAAGTTAACTGATGTTTTAATTACAGTATAAGGTAATAGGTGTTTTAATTACAGTATAAGGTAATAGGTGTTTTAATTACAGTATAAGGTAATAGGTGTTTTAATTACAGTATAAGGTAACACGTGTTTTAATTACAGTATAAGATAACTGGTGTTTTAATTACAGTATAAGGTAATAGGTGTTTTAATTACAGTATAAGGTAACAGGTATTTTAGTTACAGTATAAGGTAACTGGTGTTTTAATTACAGTATAAGGTAACTGATGTTTTAATTACAGTATAAGGTAATAGGTGATTTAATTACAGTATAAGGTAACTGGTGTTTTAATTACAGTATAAGGTAACTGATGTTTTAATTACAGTATAAGGTAACAGGTATTTTAATTACAGTATAAGGTAACAGGTGTTTTAATTACAGTATAAGGTAACTGGTGTTTTAATTACAGTATAAGGTAACAGGTGTTTTAATTACAGTATAAGGCAACAGGTGTTTTAATTACAGTATAAGGTAACAGGTGTTTTAATTACAGT
>NW_024741692.1:0-18539 GCF_018991925.1 Homarus americanus | reverse complement strand
CTTTGGATTGTTCTTTGTTTAATGAACTGTTAATCTTTTCTTAAAAATAGATGGTTCTCTTGTAATTTTATGCATTGTTTAAAAAATATGTTTCTTTGGAGGAACAGTTAAAAGGTATTGTAACTGACATTCAATGTTTCATTAATGAATTATGGGTTAGATTAGGTTGTAGGATTGCAAAAACTGTAGCTGCTTTTCCTGGAACTGTTAGGGATTCCAAAACCATTGTAAATTCATTTTGGTAATCATTATTTTATGTAAAACTGTAAAGGTAATAGATATTTCCTTTGAACTTTATTTACAGTACTTTGTTAACAATTCCCGAAAGAAATAGCTAAACAAAAATTTTAAAGCAGAGCCTATTTCTACTATCTACAATATACTGATTTATATCTACTAAAACATTAAGTTCAGCAAACCTAAAAGTCCCTAATCTATTTTTTATCAAGGTGTGTGAAGTAAAGTATGTTTAATTTTTTAATCTGTTAAGGTAAATAATATGTTTAGCTAAAACTTGTAATAGCTAGCTACTTCTCTTTTGTCAAACATAGTAAAATAATTGTTTCTTTTGCCTTTGAACTTCCGTTATTGGCTTTCTGTGTTTCTTTTATTTATTATTTTATTATTTCTTTATGGTCATGGATGCATTTTTTTCAGAACTTTATATTTTTTTCGGTGTGAATTAACTTTGCCAGCGATTAGCATTTAGTGGGATCTGTACCTAGGGTAGTGATGAACAAACATTCCTGCGATGACTATTGCTCGTATATGGTTCACTCAAAATTACAGTACAGTATACGTATGTGTATATAGTTATGAAAGATTTATAAGTTTAATTTTGAAGTTAATTATTTCTTTTACGTTATTTTTGTGTTTTAGATTCGGCAGCTATTATTATTTTTAGATATCCACTTACGAGAAGTTAGTCATCGGTCGAATATATGTGAATCCAAGCCAAGTGTCGTAATAAGTTATCTGTGGGGGAAATTTTGTTGTACTCGAAACATTTTTATATAGGCCTATGGTGTGTGTACCATGATTAAGCCAAAAGCACCGTGGTGGAATATGACTCACCGTTGTTGTGGGTTACCATGACGCCAGCGGCTGTACTGTACGTTTCCGTCAAGCCTAGTGAGCTTTTATATTATTTTCATTTTGCTTTTAACTTATGTTATTGACGTTCATTTTCCTTTAATTATCGTTTTATTTATGTAAACGTTTGTTATTTTCAGTATGTTCTTTAATTTTCCTGCGAATTCCTGTTAGAAATTAGGTGCGTAAAGTGTGCAGTGTTTATGTACAAATGTTCTTACGCTGAATATTCCTTGTAAAGGGTTGACTTAAAGTTCTCTACTAAAATGAAGATATAAAAATTGCATTGAAATTAACACTGAGACTGTCGTAATTAGCTACGTTAACTCAACACTATTATGGGGACAAAACTATAGTAAAGAATCTCGAAGTATTCTGTATGATAATTTGGTCTCCTAAGGGATGCTAATTATATGTATCTAGATACGATAGATTTCTTGGTGTAATTTTGATGTTTTTATCCTTTTGTGTAATTTAGAATTTTTGTTTCAAAAGTTTAGTCTTTTTTTCACATTTTCAGTCGCCAGGAATTATTTATCGAAAGGACATTTGTGCTCCGCACCCAGCGTCTCACTAGGCTACTGGCGGAAATTTTGTCTTCTGGATACCATGATTTTAACCAAGGAATTTGGGATTATAGCGCCAGAATCTTTGTTTTAACCTGTGACATAGTGCCGGAGGATTATTTGACTTTCTGCTGTGTTGGGTACCATGGTATTGGGTACCAGGTTGAGTGATTGCAGAGCTGAAAAATACCATCAGTAGAGGTTACCGTGATCAGACGTAGAGTAGCGTACCGATTTGTGGGGGTCCTGATGGATTTAGTTACTGTGTGTTGGAATTGGTACTATAATTGGGGGTACCCTATTTAATTTAAAGGTTACCTTCATAAAAGAGTACCATTATATAGTGTTATGCTGTGGCGTAGCGGGATTTCACCAACCACAATTCGGGGGTGATACAATTTAGCGTGGCGTGGCATTGCGTAGCTTAAAATAAGAATGGAGGAATTTGTAACTGACTGTTTATAAGTCATTTCGTCGGATCCTTTTTTCTCTCAGTAATTTACACCAACACACCGAACACCTTCGTAAAAAAAGTTAACTTACAATGTCATTATTGTTATATACTGAGTGAGCTGGGAGAAGGGACCCAGGGAGTCACATTAGCACAGGGACATTTTTGTACGGGTAAAACAGAAGAATATCTCTGTTTGTCTTGGTCTTCTTGTGTGTGTGTGTGTGTGTGTGTGTGTGTGTGTGTGTGTGTGTGTGTAACCTTTGTGTGGTTCATTGACTTGTCTTTCATCTTCTGTGTTTGACATGTTGTTGTTTTTCTTCATTGTCTGACAACTTGTTTTTTTCAATTGAATTTGTAAATATTATTTTTATTTTCTTCAATTTGGAAGTGACGTGAGGATGTACACGCACGCACACATACACACACACACACACACACACACACATTCACACACACACCAAAAATAGTACACACTATGCTGGCGACCCAGCCCAAGTAATGATTGTACACAACTCAGAGAGAAAGAACTGTTGCCATTACAATTAAGCGGTCATTTTCATTTAGATGAGGGTCACAGAGCCGCGGAAGGAATTAGCATTAGAGTCCAGGGTCTAACCGCTAGCAAGTTTGTAATGCAAATTAAAGTGTCAGAGCCATTCAGAATTGTTGCATTCCCAGCCATTAGTGCTTCGTGCATTCCTCTCGTGAGACAGTTTTTATTTAAAGTATGAAAGGAGGTTTCTATACACATGAACGATGTCTATTGATTGTATTGACCCTTGTCACAACAGCGAATCTTAAAGCGATCACGATAGTGATTTTATTCTGTGGCACAAGAAACTTTCTTAATTCGCAAACCTTCGCTACCCTGAATGAATTTTACTTCTTAATAACCAAAAGGTACACATTTAACAATTGACTGTTCTTTTGCGAAAAGAAATTGAAAAACAAAGTCCATAATCAGGCAGTTCTCTGTGTGTATGACCAACATCAAGGTGACACCTGTCCTAGACAGAGGTTAAAATAGGCCCAGCAACCTGTGTGGTAAATATAAATAGTGGATCTAGCTGGAGAAAAAATTTTCAATACCGCGACATGCATGGTCTGGTACCCATCTGTCCACTCACCATTAATATTCCACAGGTGAAGGTTCCCATAAACAAATAATGTGAGGTTGCGTGTCTCGGCCTCCTCACTCACCTGTACAGAAGAACCGCCAAGCTTCTCATGATTCATCCTTACCTTCGTCCTGGTATTTAGTTCAGTGCCTTTAACCATTTCACGGTATACTTACTGTTGGCTCAGCAAAGATTTTCTCCGTATTGTTAAACACTGCTGAAGAGTTATTTGATTATGATGTAAGTGTGAAACAATCAATGATAATTCTGTTCAGATTAATATCCACAAAGATTAAACGAAGGGTAAATATCATATCAATTTGATTTATATTTCTTTGTAAAGAAAACGATAACTGTTATGTAACGACACACACACACACACACACACACACGAACATAGTGAAGCCACAGTAAAACTATTTTCTAAGTGTTCTTGTGCTGAGATACTAAAGTATATAAATTATTTCCACCATGATGGCAGTTTAGCAGATGGTGATGACCCACTACGTCATCCTCAGTGGCAAGATAAAAATATAATGATGCCACACAACTGGCCAAACTTGTGTGCTCACCCGCGCATAAACTAGAGAGTTGAGGCGCTAATGAGAGCTATTTTTTGGGTCATGAGTTTCTCAAGTGAGGGAGACGAGGGCGAGGCCAACGTTATTGAAAAATGTGGCGTCATCCTTCACCTTATGTCCTTACACACTTCTAACTTTATAATATACATATAATATATGAAAATATAATACAAACACACACATATATTATATATATATATATATATATATATATATATATATATATATATATATATATATATATATATATATATATATATATATATATATATATATGTATATATGCTGATAACCACAAGGAAAGAAGAAAACACGAAGTTCCCAAGCACTTTCGTGTAATTCACATCTTCAGGGGTGAGTACAGACTAGAGAGAGTAATACAAATCAAGGTGTATATATACAGAGGAGGGTGAGACTAGGTCCACAATGGTCAGGTATTAGGTAATGACCCTACTAATCTTTAAATAGCACACAACGGTTGGTGGTCAGGTCAGATGGTCAAGTGACCCAGCCTTCTCACCTGATCACAAATCTTCTTAATTACAAAATTGTCCAGCTTGTACATGCCGTTACTCAAATTCATGTTGAATGCTTCGGTATGTTTAATAAGACTAGATTCTATGATTTTCCTACTATCAATTTAATTACATGGTAATATTGAGGAGGCATTATCCCAGTCAATGCAATGCTTGTTATCCCTCAAATGAACAAACAGAGCATTGGATTCCTGGCCTGTCCTAACACTGTATTTGTGTTGTTTAATTCTAGTTGCAAGATCTTTACCTGTCTGGCCTAAGTAAAACATATTACATTCCTTGGAAGGAACTTTATAAATGCAACCAATTGTGTTGTTGGGGAGTTCTTGATTAACATTTGTTTAACAGTGCATGAGTTTTTAAATGCCACATTGACGTTCCAGGTTTTTAGCTGTGCAGGAATGTGTGAGAAATTTTTGTGAAATGGTAATATTAAGATATTCTTATGGTCATGGGTGGGCTTGGGGTCAGTTCTATAAAAAGTTTTCTTAGTAATGTTTAAGCATTTGTCTATGAAAGATCTAGGGTATTTAAGGTTTGAGCCAATATTATATATACATTTGTATTCCTCATCGATGAATTCCGGACTGCAAATTCTCAAGGCACGTAAAAACCATGTCGGACTTACGACCATGTCGGACTTACGACCTGGATTTGGGACCCTAACCCCGTCGTAAGTCGGGGTCTAGGTGTGTATATATATATATATATATATATATATATATATATATATATATATATATATATATATATATATATATATATATATATATATATATATATATATATATTTATATATATATATTAGGATGGTCCAAAATATCACATATTTGTATACGTTTTCTCCACAAGGTTTATTTTTGTCCATTAGGTACAAAATGCATCCCAGAAAAAAATTGGATCATTTAAAGCATATTTAGAGGTCAATCCAATGTCCTCTTTTTTTCCATTTAGTACGTAATAAGGATTTTTCGGGTCTAGATAAACACATTATAAACACATTGTCTTTATTCAGCAAAATACAATTATAAGTTTTACAAATTACAAACTAAATAACTCTAGAACACCAATACACATTCTTTATTTGTATCCCTTCATCATAGCAGCTTTGCTTGCCGTTGGTAACTTCTTGCGATGAGCTGCAACAACCTGTAAAAGGTACTGCTTTTGGTCCTCATTTTGCATTATAGACTCATTATAACGCTCTATGAGAGCAATTGCCCTCTCTGCGCTGTCATTCACCACCTTCATATTTATCGCACGATCTCTCATTGTGATAAACACTTCATCGTCTTTCCATGTTTTGGGATCCTTACTCAAGAACAGTTGTGCTCTTTCTTTGCCTTCTAGTGTAAGAACATCAAAAATATCTAATGTACGCTCAGTAACAAATGAGGCCACATTACTGATCGGAGTTTCATCAGATAGGACAATACACCTTGAAAAGTCCTGTTTCTTTGGGCACTGGAAGTTTTGTACCATATTCTTCTTGGTTTCAGTATCGATCCTGTCATCAAATAAGCTTAGACCGATAAGATGTTCTGATAGATACCAGAGATGTCGGCTAATTGCTGCTTGTGCTGCGTGTGCAACTTTCTCATGAGGATATTCCTTTAAAACCTTCATTAGCTGCAAATCATTGAATGGAGCTCGAACAGCCATTGGTGCTTCATGCCAGAATCTCACATACATTATGCTCACAAACAAAGCCAGTTGTGTGATATTGTTTTCTTCCCGTGTTGATAATGTGAATTGATGTTTGAACAGATAGATTTTGAGAGCATAGATTCCTTTTGCCATCCATCTTGCATGGTGTGTAGGACCAGGAACTCGAAAGGAAACCTTACTACTTGGCAGTCCACCAAGAAACAAAAGGGCTAGTTCTAGAAACTCCCTATAATCATCTCGTGGCTGATTATCCTGCAGGGCTACTGGCAAATATTCAAGCAACTCCTTCCTTAGAATTTGAAGCATTGGGTCCTCAAACATGCTTTCTGGTGCTGGAATGAAGTCATTGAGCGAAATGGACCTCCACTGCTTTTTGAAGCGCTTAAACAGAATAGTCTCAGGACTTCCAGTTGACCCACAGATCAAACTGAAGACATCGCTTAGCATAATTTCTAGCACATGGTATCTGCATGCTATCCAAACAAGTTCCTGTTCCAGTTCATCTTCAATGCGGACACATGCTCCACGATGTAATCCTGTATTGGAAGCAGTAGTATCAAATACAAGTCCTTTAACCAATTTCTCAACATTCCATGATTTAGTTGCTTCCAAACATGCTTCGGCCTGTGCTTCTCCAGTTTCTCTCTCTTTTTTGGGTACTCCTAGCAGCTTCTCTTGTCCATTAAATGTCACCACAATGGCAATGCGACTAGCAGTTGTGTTCTGTACGTCAGGAAGGAGTTTTCCGTCCCAATGTAGGAGAAGAGGTTCATCTGGAGAAAATGATTTTCGGTCTGTTTCAGCTGCTTGCTTACGCCCACTTGCTCTGTACCTTCGAATCGTACTCCTAGAAAACGACATGTCTGCAATATCGTGTCCAAGAGCTTGTGCTACAGCCCCAGCTACAAACACAGCATTTCTGTCTGATAAATTGGTACGGTCCATGGCTTCAGTGACTACTGATGACTTGATAATATCAGTTTTTCTAGAACGCTTCAAAGGAGGTGCTCCAGACGAAGATGGAATAGGAGCTGATGGCTGATACTCTTCTTCTGATGATGACGATGAAGAAGAAGGATCGTAGTGGAAAGCTTGTCCTGTTTTATTAAATTCTTCCCTTGCTTCATATCTAGCCTTTGCCATGGACTCTTTTTCCTTTCTCTGTTGCCTCCTGGTTTCAAGTGTATATTAAGACTGTATCATGCGGACAAGAAAATTCAGTCCTACACTACAAGTATAATATGCAAAATGGATTGACCTCTAAATGTTAATGAATATGGATAAAATTTTACAGACCTTATCTATGAACCAAATGGACAATTTTAAGGCTTGTGGAGGCAATATATTACTACTTATATTTTTTACCATATAGTTTTGGACCACCCTAATATATATATATATATATATACAATATATACACACACATACATACATACATACATACATACATATATATATATATATATATATATATATATATATATATATATATATATATATATATATATATATATATATATATATACTCGTCTATAACCCCCCTTCGTATATAGGTCGACCCCGATTTTATGACCAAGAAATCGTTAATTTATGATATTCCTCGTTTATAGGTCGACCCAAGATTTTGAGGGTAATGGAACAACAAAACCTTCAGAAAAACTCTACGTCCTATAAACTTGTTTACCATTTATTATTACGACACTTTACACTGAAACGCAGGTAGTTTCAACAAAAATATTGTATATTTCCATTCAAGTATTTATTCAAGTCAATTAGGAGGGAATATTATTGTAATACAACAGTTTTTTAACTAAACCATTCGAAAAGCGATTACGGTAACATCTTTTGAACGAAAGAAAGCGAGTCATTGTTTTCGTCACGATTTTATCCCACTTTCCACTAATACGTACGTAATTTCAGGAAAAAATATTACATTTCCGTGAATGTAGTATATCAAGCACAGTATGAATAGAATATCATTGTAATATAACAGAATTTTAACCGAAAACTATTAAAAAAACGAATAACATCTCAAGAACATCGGAAGCTTAGGTAAAGTCTTTTGTTTTCGTCATGTATTTTATCCTATTTTACATTAAAATACGTCACGTTTCCGCAAAACTACTATTTATTTCCGAGAATATATTCATTCAGGCACAGTTTAGGTAAAATATACGTGTGATGTAATAGTTTTTTAACTGAAAACGATTCGAAAAACACGTACCCTCTAGCCCTGTTCAAAGAGAGGACTGGGAGAAGCTGTTTGGTGCTGCAGACGATGACAAGGAAAATGATTTTGATGGATTTTAATGAAAATATTCAGAAATATGGTATCGTAATATTTATTCAAGTCAATTAGGATATTATTGTAATACAATACAACAGTTTTTTAACTAAACCATTCGAAAAGTGATTACGATAACATCTTTTGAACGAAACAAAGCGAAAGTCGTTGTTTACATCACAATTTTATCCCACTTTCCACTGTAATACGTATGTCATTTCAGCAAAAAATATTACATTTCCGTGAAGGTATTATATCAACCACAGTATGAATAGAATATCACTAATATAACAGTATTTTAACCGAAAACTATTAAAAATGCGAGTAACATATCTTGAACATCGGAAGGTTTGGTAAAGTCTTCTGTTTTCATGTAGTTTATCCTAATTTACATTGAAATACATCACGTTTCAGCAAAACTTCTATTTATTTCTGAGAATATGGAAATGTAATATTTTTGCTGAAATGACGTACGTATTATAGTGGAAAGTGGGATAAAATCGTGACAAAAACAATGACTCGCTTTCTTTCGTTCACAAGATGTTACCGTAATCGCCTTTTGAATGGTTTTCAGTTAAAAACTGTTATATTACAATAATATTCTATCCTAATTCACTTGTGATGTAAAAGTTTTTTAACTGAAAACGATTCGAAAAACACGTGTACCGTCTAGCTGATACGGCAGAGCCCTGGTCGTGGAGGCTTTGTGTTTGCATCGGCCCTTCTTCAGCAGCTTTTAATTTTAGCGTACGTTGAAATTGTGTTTACCGGTGTATTCTTATTTTCTTGCTTCTTATTTTCCAGAAATATGACAAGTTTTTATATAATACAATGTTACGGTACTTTTAATTTACAAGTATTCATTTTCAAAAATACAGAACACCAAACAAATACTAGTACGGATATTTGCGTGACTCTCCCGCCAAAAAAGACCAAACAGCTGGTACTCTCTCCCTCAGCCCTACCAAAAATAGCCCAACATCTTTCTTGTTTATTCTCTTCCAATTTCTCACTTTAACTGGTATTTTTTACTTCATATTGCCTACATCAGATAAACTACAGTAATTGAGGTTAGATATTGTTATAAATTTGATTACCGGGTCCTGGCAGGTACCGTTAGAACCACCTGACCCTCCCAACAGTGTTGCAAGTCAGACAGCATTTTTTTTTTTTACATTTTTGGTGTCTCCATTTGTTAATTTTTTTCTGTGGGGTTTGCACAATAGTATACTGTTTTACCTACAGTATTGTAAAACGATTTGAGAAAAGAAATACTCGGTAACTTAAAATTTTAAAAGGAAAATTTTGAAACTGGCAACTGTGTAGATGACCTGACTCACATCATATTGATGTTTCAAATTTAATTAACAAAAATTTATGTATCTATAAATAAACTTTTAAAAATGAATACTTTATGTTTTACATACTCCTGTGCATACCATACCATGCATTTGGCTACTTTGGGCTTGCTATGATGACGCAAGAGATCTGCCCTGGCAACTGTACCGACACTCACAGCGGGTGGTGCGTTGGTGCGTCGTTTCCATTGTTTACTGGTAGTTACTGGTAAATATTTTTCAACCTAACGAAACTATTACCCGTATAAAGGTCGACCCCCAACTTTTTGCCCAAAAATTTGGTCCTAAGAACTCGTGCTATACACGGGTATATACGGTATATATATATATATATGTATATATATATATATATATATATATATATATATATATATATATATATATATATATATATATATATATATATATATATATATATATATATAAAAACCCAGCTGGGTGGGCTCGCTGTGCTTGCCATGTTACCCCACCCACAACTTCTTGGATCCCCCCCTTTTGATATTCCTAGATCTGCTGCCCCTGATTACAGGCTGTCCATTTACCTTCCATCATAAAAAGGAATTTCAATCTCCTCCCAATTTAATATATGTTCTGTCATACACTCAGCAGATTAGTATTCTTCAAATACTATTGCATTTCACCTTTCTTTTTAACTATTCCTGCATTCATTAGTACAATTCTGTTGCACTATTTTAAGCTCGTTTGGTACATTTATAGGAGAAGGACTGGATCGAGGGTTGGTGTTATGGTTCCCTGGTCCTTACAGCTTCACAGGAGAGGACAGCTGTGAATTACACATTCATGGAGGCCCAGCTGTCATTGCTGCTGTTTTAATTGCTCTAAGTACTCTCCCAGGATACCAACCAGCACAGCCAGGTACTGTACTATAAATTGCCAAGTTATATACAGGTACATATGTTTTGAGTTGTTACGTTCAATAGTTTAGGTCTCTTCCACAGGATGTTGATTTTGACAACACAGTTTCTTTAAGCTTCCTTATTATATTAATTATGAGACTTCTGAAATCTTATTGTATACATAATAAAGATGAGATTTATCAGTAAATTAAGCCAATGTATTATGCAATTTGTTAAGATGCAGTTCACATCAAAAGACGGTGATTTTTAATTACATTTGCCTCGTCTCATCACATCAACTTGTGTCCTTACCAATAATTCATGTTTACACTCTTCACCACATGGCTTGAATACCCTGGCATCACTACTTTGCAATCCATGCCTGCAAAGCTTCACCATCACCATTCACCACACACTTTCTTAGCACATGCTAAATCATTATAGGATAAGGCATATTGAAACAGTGCACATACATTTATTGTAACAGGGGCACCACAGGGACATCACTTTTAATATTTTATTTGGCTAATGCCAGAAGAGTTTATTCAGCACAGACAGGATCCCATATACACAGGGCTTGATTATCAAAGGGGCATACTGGGCACTGCCCAGGGCCTACAAAATTTGGGAAATATGCATATTACTGTGGTATGGCCTATGAAGTTTTATAGGCCAACAGAATATGTGATTTTTTTTTTTTACAAAGTTTGACGAGAGAAATAGATATACGAAGTTTGATCCAAAAGTTCACAGACTGGTTTCTTAAAATCTATATTTTTCAAGATTGTACAGGACAGTAAAACTTTAGTCACTCTCAAAATATTCTCCAGAGGCCTCAATGCAGTGTTGATTCTGCTACTCCCACTTCTGGAAGCAGATATGGAAGTCCTTGTTGGTGAGGCTGGAGAGTAGGGTGTGTCAATTTTGTCAACATGTTAAAAATCAAATTTGGTAGTCAAAATATTGTGCCTCTTTATGTCTGAACTTGAGATTAGCAAACAAAAATGAATTGAAATAACCCTCACCTACATCAATTATACCTTAAAGTTTCAAATATCAGTATTTCAACAAATTAATGAGACTTGATTAGAATTATTCACTTGATATTAACTAATCTCATGTAAGCATATGGATTATGGAGTATTTTATGGTTCTATAGCTTGTGTACAATATGCATGTCAGAACATGAACATGAACAGGCTCTCCGTGTGGGACAGTTTAATTCTTGTTTTGACTTGTACCAAGCGTGAGGATAAGGCGCCCGGCTCACTCTCCTTCTAGATATCATAGACGGTGGTTTGCTCTCATTGCACTTGCACCTACTCTACCAGACGAATTCTACATTTTAATTATTGTAAGTAGGGCATATTGATTGTCGCAGTTACTTATATCATTGTATAAAACATTATGTTCTAAGAAATTATTATGTTATTTCTGTTACAGCATTTTTGATAAACAAATTGATATTTTTTGAAACAACAATTGAATTATGAAACATTGAAATATTTTTCTATTTGTCAGATGGTGTGAAGATGTCAAAATTGAAGACAAGAAGTCAGTTGTCAACCCACTTGAGCCTGCTAGTTGGTAAAGGGAAGGAGCTTCCTGTATCAGAACTTCCAACAGTGAGAGACATGCTAAGATTAGGGTTACTCCTTGAGAAAAAAATGCAAAGGACAGAAGGAACTATACAGATAAAGAACTCATAAATGACATGATAGTCCCTCTTCTGCATCAATGGACAAAAGCTAATGCACTATTCAAACCACCTGTGATTAATCAGTGTCGAACTATTGAGCTAAAACTAACGAAATTATGGCACAAAGCAGTTGAAACATCACTTGGTAAAGGAAACTTGGCCAGGAAAAATGAATTTCTGCACACACTTGATACTCTGTTTGACATTTTGACCTACAAGTGCTCCATACAATTATGTTCTGAATCCAACTGTTCTCACTCAGGTAAGAGAGAAAATAATTCCCACATTGATTGTGGTTGTCCTCGTGAAAAGAAGATCCCTGTTTTAGAGCTTGAATTTATAAAGGCACAGAGGACAAAGGCAGAAGGCCAAGGAAGTATGCAAATAGGTTCAATAGATTATTCAGAAACAAAGAAGCAGATTGCTAATGCCAAGAAGAGAGAACAAATCCGAGAGAGGGAACAAAAGAAGAAAATGAAGAGTGAAGAAGCCATCCAAAGAGAGGAAGAGCTGTGTCAAGATGTTTATCACTTCTTTGATAGTTCTTCTGATGAACAGGAAGCAACATCAGATGATAGTTCCAAAGAGCCATCTGAACCTTTACCAAAGAAAATGAAATACAACACAAGAAATATTTCAAACATTGCTTTAGCTAGTATTCGCCACCATGCTGGACTTCGTGAGGCTGCAGAAATTGCAACTGCCGCTTGGATAGATGCAGGCCTCATCAGCCGAGAGGATGTATCTTTGGTGATAGATCATAATAAAATTAGAAGAGCACAAGAAAAAATAATGAAGGAAATATCTGATCAGCATGAAAAAGATTTAAGCGAGGGAGGGCTCTCCTGTCTTTTGTTTGATGGAAGAATAGATGACACAAAAGTTTTGCTAGAAGTAGAGGGAGTGAACAGAAAGTTTCCAGGTCTCATCAAAGAAGAACACTACTCTGTCTGTTCTGAGCCTGGTGGTCGGTTTTTGTTTCACTTTGCTCCCGAAACTGAAGTAGAAGGGAAGAAACATGCAGAGGTCATTGCTGATCATATTTTATGTTGGGTTCAGGAGAGAGGACTTGGCAGTTCACTGCAGGCTGTTGGTGGAGATTCAACTGCAGTGAACACCGGATGGCAGGGGGGTGTAATGACGCATTTAGAGAAAAAACTAGGAAGAAGACTTGTTTGGATTGTATGTGATTTACATACAGGCGAGCTACCTCTTCATCATCTCATCCAGGAACTTGATGGTCCTACAAAGAGCAACAACAAGTGGTCAGGTCCCCTTGGCATCATGCTGGATGAAGCAACACAACTAGAAATAAA
Organism: Homarus americanus; assembly: GCF_018991925.1. Classification (NCBI taxonomy): domain Eukaryota; kingdom Metazoa; phylum Arthropoda; class Malacostraca; order Decapoda; family Nephropidae; genus Homarus; species Homarus americanus. The sequence goes on along the minus strand of NW_024741692.1, from coordinate 5,010 downwards.
TACAACCTTTCCAAAGGTCGAAGTTGGCCCTCCCCTTCCGGCGTTGTCTGAAGGAGTCATCAAAGATCTCAGCACAGATCAATCCTATGCTTATCGTATTGGCCAAGCAATAAGATCAGGAGAAGTGCCTCAGTCATTGGCTCTCTTGGAGATTGGACCTGTCAGTCACAGCCGTTGGTTAACTACAGCTCTTCGTTTCTGCAGGATTTGGATTTCCAAACACGAATTGAAGGGCAAAGTGCTGAAGAATTTGAGGTTAATTGTTGAATTTATTATTGGAGTTTATCTTCCCCAGTGGTTTAGTATGAAACTTAATCCTATGTGGGTGGATCGGCCCAATCACCTTTTGTTTCAATTGCAGCTATTAAGAACACAGAGGAAGGTAGTGAGGGACATCGTGTTACCTGTGGCAAGAAGGTCCGCTTGGTATGCTCGATCAGAAGCAGTTTTGCAAGCAATGCTTTGCAGTCAATGTACCAATCTCCGAACCGAGGCTGTAGAAGTCATTCTAAAGATTAGAGGAACGCTAATAGATGACGACCAGTTGGGAGACTGTTCGTTTCATTCAAGAAAAGTTCCCCCAATAAACGTCAATGCCACCAAATTGTCAGAATTGGTTGACTTGAGTTTGGAAGTCTTAGAGCCACCATTGACAACAAGTCTAACTAGCCAAGAATTGAGAAACCTTAAAGAGACTCCAATGCAGGTGCCGAAGTGGCCTTCCCACACTCAAAGTGTGGAGAGATGTGTGAAAATGGTCACAGAAGCAGCGGGCCATGTTTACAGCCACGAGAGGCGAGAAGGTTACATCAAAGCACAAATAGCAAGCAGACTACTGATGACAAGAAACCAAAGCAAAGAGAGTATGAAGGCATTGGTTACTTTCAAATAGACTACGGATAATAAAATATAATAATTTGAAACTTGAAACAGTAACATGTGTGCAAACGCTGGTTATGTTATAAATTCACAAATATGTACATTTAAAAATCCATTTGATGTAGGTAGGACTTATTATAAAAAATTTATGCCAGAATATTGTTTTGCATGCTTAAAGACTACAATAAATTGCTACCAAATTACTCGATTTTCAATTTAGCCAGTTCACCCCCTAAATTGACACACCCTACTGGAGAGCACCTTTTGCGATGTGTCCTGGATCTCCATTCTGTCCCTGAATTTCTTCCCCTTGAGGTTCAACTTGAAGTTTGGAAAGAACCAGAAGTCACTGGGGGCCCGACCTGGAGAGTACAGAGGGTGGGGAACCTTTGGGATGTGGTGCGTCATGAGAAAATAATTTTCAGAGGGCAGTGTGCACAGGTGTGTTGTCCTGGTGAAGCAGCCAATTGCTGGTCGTCAGTCAGAATCTGATTAACATTTCCATATGAAAGGTCCAATCGCTCTGCAATCTTGCAGATGGTCACCCTATGATCTTCATGGACAAGCTGTTAATTTTTCTGGATATATTCATCATTTCTCTCAGTGGAAGGCCACCCAGAACAATGCTCATTTTCAAAAGAGGTTCACCATTCCTTGAAGCTCTTGTGCCACTGAAAAATTAAAGAGTCCTGGACATTGCTTCATCTTTGTATGCTTCCTTGATCATTTCAAGGGTTTCTGCACCATTTTCTCCAAGTCCGAAGCAAAATATGATGGTGCAGCATTGCTCAATCCTTCCCTCCATGTTGAGGGTCGAGTGGTGGTATGACTCGATTTAGCAGTTTGACCGGTACACACACTCGCACAAAGCTGCATAACAGCCAGTTGGCGCCACAGATTTCCTCCAAATCGATGCAGTAAACAACTTATACCCAAGGTGAGTAACTGCTGATGATTTGAATTCGATATCTGCTAAGAGAAAGGTTTTATGAAGCCAGTCTGGGAACTTTTGGATCACACCTCGTAGCCATAAGACTTAGTGATTATAGATGTTAATTTAGTATCTATTTACTTAGTGCTTAAACATTCACCACACCTGACTGGTCAAAGTGATTATAGATGTTAATTTAGTATCTATTTACTTAGTGCTTAAACATTCACCACACCTGACTGGTCAAAACTAACTAGCATCTGATAAAATCTGAAAGGAATAAATAACCAAAAAGGAATAGATATAACTCCAATTTAAATTTATTTTCATATTGAATAATGCATGTATAATTTTTATCAAACATCAGAATATTAAAAAATTCACCTTAATGGTTTATCAATTATTATAGTTTCATAAATCATTCTAAATACCTATACGGCTCTTGAGTTCAGCAAAGTCTTCAGTAATGTCCTCAAAGTCCAACCAATTAGCATCATCTGTCTCTATGGTGAGTAACACCAATGATGAAAGGCGATCAACCCATTGTAGATCTTAGACAGCTTTATTTTTTGTCCTTTTAAGTTTGGAACTCACCTTCGCAGCTGGTACTGAGTATTTACAAATATAAAGTGGTCCCTCGGTTAACGAATGGTTCGATTAGCGAAATTTCGGTTAACGAATTACCTCCCGTAAGGATCTTCAATTCGGTTAACGAACAAACCATGACAATAAGAATCTCTTAGTATAACCATTTAACAAAAAATTCTCTCAAATTCCTATACAACTGAAAACCTGGTACGTTAATGCATCATTTAAACACTCATACACTGTAAAACAAATGTTAATTAAGAACTCCCCAACAATGCAGGCGGCTGTATTTACAAGGTTCTTTACAAGGAATGTAATATGTTCTACTTAGGCCAGACGGGTAAAGATCTTATAGCTAGACTTAAACAGCATAAATATAGTGTTAGGACAGGCCAGGAATCCAATGCTCTGTTCATTCATATGTGAGATAATAAGCTTTGCATTGACTGGGATAATGCCTCCTCAATATTACCTTGTAATTCAATTGACAGTAGGAACATTATATATATATATATATATATATATATATATATATATATATATATATATATATATATATATATATATATATATATATATATATATATATATATATATATATATATATATATATATATATTGATAAAATCACACGGGAAAAGGGAAACAACGGAGCACCTTAGCTTTCGTCTTTACCGTATATCTCGGCCTACAAGACAGAATTTGAAAAAAAAAAAATCAGCCACTCACAAGGTCCTACCACTAATTATTTTATACTGAAACTTACGTTTGGGAAGCTGGATTAAAATGAAGATTACCGGTATATTAAAATAATAAAAATGTATTATAAACCAGTCTAACATACCGTAAAAGAACAATACTGTATACCCCAGTAATAAACACAGCTGCTATCATCACCCCCCCCCCCATTTGCCAGTGACAAGAAAGGTAAAGTGACCTTGACTGTGACCGCCTATGGCTATTTTTAGCCGTCCTTGTGTTCGGAGGTGGTCAGTAATGCATATCTGTATATTTACTGATCATAATACTTATCTCCTATAAATAATTAATTTAAAATTTTATTTTTTTACTAAGAATATTCAGTAAATGACTGCGTTAATTCTTGAAACTACCGACAGCGGTAAATTTAGGATGAGAATGATTAACAGAAGTCACGTCATGGATTCGGAGTTTGGTCCTTAATGATAACCATAAATGTCTGGTCAACTTCACCTACCAGGTATAATGGTAGCCTCCCTTTTTCGCGAAACAAGTATATAAATTAAAGAAAATACTTGCAGTGTGTTTAATGTATTACAGTATATTATAAATAAATAAATAAACAAATAAATTGGCAAATCTATTTCAAGTAAATGGAAATATTTTACTCACACCAACATTAGTTCCAGTTAAATAATTGACGCTTATGTGAGTCACTAGTGTACACCAGCGGGTAAAATTTGATGCCAATACTTGAAGTAAATTGGCTTTATTTTAAATAACCAACCATAAATAAATGCAAAAAGGAAAAAAGATCAAAGGTGAGAAACATTATATTGTATGTATGTTGTGTTGTCAAAGGAAGAGAAACAATTGAAACTGCAATTGTGTGTAAATGAGGCAGAAAGATAAATCACCAACCTAAGACTTGGTCACAATTTTCATGATGCCATATGGAAGTAGGGTCTACCATTAGACAATACTGTACATTATGCTTCCAATATCTTCCCAGGCAGTAGAATCTCCCTGTTTGGTAGCTACCTAAAACTTTTAGTAATATTACTTTGATACAACATGATAAATTAGACAAACAATGAAAATCTACAAACAAAAGTTATTTACCAAGACCTCTCTCTCAGAACAGAGGGTAACAGATGGAGAGGAGATAAGGAGGCTATTTATAGCCTATCTTTGTGTAGGAAGTCGACCACACTAGAAATAATTCATTTAAAATTTATATTTTTTGCATAGAATATTCGGTACATGACTGCGATTATAAAATATTGTGAAAATATATATATATATATATATATATATATATATATATATATATATATATATATATATATATATATATATATATATATATATATATATATATATATATGTATTATATATATATATATATATATATATATATATATATATATATATATATATATATATATATATATATATATATATATATATATATATATATATATATATATATACCTCGTTTAACGAACGCCTCGGTTAACAAAATTTCGGTTAACGAACTGCCTTCCATAAGGATCTTCAATTCAGTTAACGAACAAAAATTCGGTTAACGAATTTCTTACGAACCGACCTCAACATGTTTTCGCTTGCACTGACCGGGCAACCAGCTTTAGTATCAGTCTGCCAATACATTAATCGGTTCTAGGGCTTAAATTCCTTACTATTTTAGTAAATATCAAGAAGTTTATACTATTCAATAATTCTAAAAGTTTAATATTAACTTTTTTAGTCATTTTAACAACTATTGAACATAATTGAAGGTAAAGAAACTAGTTTCTGGTGTGCCATCCAGCCTGTTAACACACCAGACAGGCGTTAGTCTCTCTGTGTTTTCAGTGGAGGTAACATCCTGCATGAGACTCCCTTCAACGAAA